>NC_056736.1:178608694-178661194 GCF_019279795.1 Protopterus annectens
CTGAAGATTATTTTTCCACTACTCTGAACACACACACACACACACACACACACACACACACACACACACACACACACACAAAACTCCCCTAGACATGTTCACATGCACTTACATGCATATGATGCATGCATGCAGAACTTCCAGACACCCACACATATACATAGAAAATAAAGGTATAGCCTTGCATAAAATACAATAATACCAGAGGAACAACCACAATTTGCAGTTCTGTTACTAAACAAGATGGGTTTAAAGTGTTAATCTGCAGGCAAACAAGGTTTTCTAAATCCTTAAAAAATACATAACTAAGTTTCAAATTCAAATTAATAAACTGAAACACAAATCATTCATTATCTTGATTAAAGTGTCAGTTTTCTTATCATGATAGTCTATGAAAAAAGTACTATAACTTTTTTGGAACTTATCTCTCTGCATTTTATTTCATTTAACTTGACTCCCACATATGGACCTTTCTGACAGTGCCTGCAGTTTATTAAAATTAATATTTTATAAGAATAAGAAGATGATACAAAACACAGTCTCAGCTACAATACCAGCAGTAAGATACTCTAAGGGTTTACATTAATGTTCAAGTTAATCAATCCCAAGGGGGCACCATGGCATGAGAAGTAGCTAGTTGCCACATTAAACCCCAAAGGGTTGGTTAACTACAGCACTGACTTAACCTTTGGTCACAGTTATTGCTTAATTTTTAATAATAAGAATGAATTTCACTTTCAGTTCTAAGATCAGCAGTTCCTATGTTTGCACTCCAGCACAATACCAAGCTACCGAACGAGCTATAAAACATCCCTGTATTTTTGAAAGACTACATTTATTTTTTCAGTAGCCATATTAAATTGCAGGTTTCAATTCAGTGATTCCTCTTCATGTAGGGTAACGTTCTAGCATTCAGATGGTATCACTGATCCACAGCTATTGGCCAGAAGTATGTCAGGGTTTGATTTTTGTTATAAATTAAATTATTCTCAAAAGTTGCTTAATGGCCTCCAAAAAATGTTCAGAAAAAGAATGTACTTTAACCATAGCATCATGAATGTCTTACTGTGATAGATGCCCTAATAAATTAAATATATAATAGTATTTATATAATCTAATTATTGTTTCAGTTAGCATTTCGACTACTGAGACTTGCTTTTCTGTTTATGAAGCTTATAGATAAGTATTGGGTTTCTGACAATGACAGTCCTTTCTGACAAATCAAAGTAAAAGGGCCGAGCTGCTGTTTTATTCCTGGGTGAGTCTACAGTGAGACAGCATAGTCATTAGATTATTTCCATGGCCTTGTGAGTGGCATAAACATACCATATAGATTAGTATGACTGACAGAAATATTAAACAGATCTTCTATTCAGGAGAGACTTTAATTAATGACTCATATACCTTTATCTGTGTGGGGGAGCTTTCCAGTTTGTGAAGAATGTGAAGAAATTATGAGACTAATATAATCCTTAGAAATATCATTTTAATGATATTTAATGATCTTAGTGTAATTAATAATTGGTCTGTTAATCATTTAACTTGATCTTTATCAAATATATGTCTGTGAGGATTAGTGAGAATAGTTAAAATTAAAAATGCCAGGAAAGCCATCAGATCTGACAGAGTAGAATGTAATACTCTTGGTTTTGAAAACATTCTGCTGGCTGAATGTACTGCAGGGTTGGGTTTAACATAGACTGGCTAAGTAAGGTGACTGTAATTTCTTGCTTTCTAATCTTCCTTGGAACTCTGGGATGATTATTGTCTTGTGTTATTTATGTAATGTCTTGGGCAGAGACTCTGTTAGTATTGTTTGCAAATTTCACAAAGAATGTCTAGCCAGCTGTCTGTCACTGAAATATAAAACCCTCTCTGTGGTAATGCAGGTAGGTTAGTTCAATCATTCAATCATTCATTCTCTGAAACATACCTAAACAGTTCAGTCTTGCGGGATGCAAGAGCCAATTCTGTGAATCAGTGGGAACAAGGCCAAAAGAAATCCTGGATGACAGTGACAGTTCATTGCAGAATGCCTTCTGGTATGCGTATACACACACACACACACACACACACACACACACACACACACACACACACACACATTTTTGCAGAGCTGCAATCAGATACACATATTCATTTTCTTTTAACCAGCCAGCTGTAAAATTCTAATATGTGAAATACTCTTCAATTAATAAACAAGAAAATGTCATTTTCTCTAAAAATCATTTAATGCTAATTTCAAAAACATTTGTTAAAGAAAAACTTCAAAAATATCCTTAAGGATGAATTTAATAAAGAATTAACTGACCTTGCATGGTTGTAGTTTCCTTCTGATTCTGGCCTATTGCCTCAGTGCATCTCTCTACAAGGCCCCTTATTTCTCTGTAATGTCCATCCTGTTAGGTCTTTCTGCTCACATAAACCATGTGTTAAAGTTTATATTGAGGTACAGCTTCTGTAATAGCATGATAGTGATATTTCAGAATTCAAAGCTGCTGTCTTCTCTGCACTTTTTCATGCATTATGACTGTAGTGCAAATTTGCAGATTTTTGTCTCATAAGATATATATATATATATATATATATATATATATATATATATATGGATCTACCTTATTTTGTCAAAATTTCAAAACATTGAATCTGACTTCATCGATGCTCAGAATATTGAAGCTGCACTTCATCGATTCACCAGAACTACGAAGACTTTCCCACAGTAAATAACTGGTTGTGTGAGACTTTCAATTTTGCCCTTTTCCCAACTGTAGTGCGATCTCTGAGTTGCTATCTTTAGTTTGGAGGTGTGGAGGGTGCAGCCCCCCACATTAGGGGGTGTGGGGTGTACCCCCCCCAACTGGGTGGGTTAGGAATATTGCGGTTTAGGTTTTTTATTTTTTGGGTAAGTGGTTACTTACCATGGAAAAGTCTTCATAGTTCCAGTGAGTTGATGAAGTGTGGCTTCGATACTGTGAGCATCAACAAATTCAGATTCTATTTTTTAAGATTTTGACAAAATAAGGTAGACCCAATATATATAAATATATATATATATATATATATATATATATCTATATATATATATATATATATATATATATATATATATATATATATATATATATATATATATATATATATATAAATGTATATGTATACATCTTTCAATGAGAAAATTGCACTAGTGTGTGGATCAGGGGATATGTCCTTTTCCCACTTTAGTGTCATCATGGAGTTGGTATATGCAATTAGCAGGAGATGTGGAGGTCCTGGAAAAAAAGTCTGCTATTTTTCTGATGCTTTCCAAATTGTTGTTTAGCTTTTCCATTAATAGGAGACAATTAATTGTAGTTTCAACTAATTTCCATTTTGATGGAAAAGTTATGCTTTCACGTGTGTGTGTGTGTGTGTGTGTGTGTGTGTGTGTGTGTGTGTGTGTGTGTGTTTGTCTGTGTGTGTGTGTGTGTGTGTGTGTGTGTGTGTGTGTGTGCGTGTGTGTGTGTATATATATATATATATATATATATATATATATATATATATATATATATATATAGTAATTCAGCTGTTTGAACTTGCTTTTGTTGAACATACCGAGAAGGTTGGAAAAAGTAACTGAATTTGAAAAGATTACAACATTTCTGGTCTTTTTATGTGCAAGGTCAGGGTACAGAGGGGATTAGGAATGTGTGCTTTCTTTCCTATAGTGTGATCTTAGAGTTGGTATGTATAAATAGCAGGGTATTTACGGTCACACCTCTCCAACATAGGTGGTGCTGGGGGTTTGTCACCTAGAATTTTTTTTCAGTCTTTTAGATTTCCCTGGGAATTCAATAAACTCTGTGTATGCTTCGCGTGAAGCCTTCATGGAGTTTGCATGTCAGCATGTTGAGCAGCAGTGTTAATTACATATTCATGCTGATCATTACACTTACATGAATACATGCAAGGTATCATGGCCAGCAACAGTGCTGCTGGTATAAAACCATGCAGTGCAAAATGATCACAGAAATAACATGCATTCAAGTTTTCATATGAGCAAACCTGCTTGGCAAGATTGCGCTGACAGCCGCAATGACTACCTGGGGTTAAATACTGCAATGACAGCAGCAATAACACAGTAAAGAAAAGACTACCGAGTGCAATGCACACAACAACAATTATTTGCAGAATGAAATAATGGAGGGTGAGGGGTAAATGGCAAGGGAAAATACTAGGAAATGTACACTGGGCAGGTAATGTATGCTGATGAAAATGGTACTGACATGAAAGATAGGAATGAATAAAGAGGAAGATGGCATGGAAATTATGGCAATGTCCTCAAGATAAAATATGTCCATGCATATACCCTCACAGGACAAGTCAGTAGCTTAATATTAAGCACATATGTAAATAGTACAGTACATGGTGTTGCTTACACCTCCTGTGAGAGAATATTATAGCATCACAAATGATAGTATGTATCTGATGGTCACATAAATTTACATATCAATGTAGGTGAACGGCTATGTTCTAAACATCATTGACATGCTCACTGGAGAGAACAATTAGCAAGTACAGGGGTATGTGCATACTCCGAAGAGCTGCAAAATGACTTCCTTGAATGTAACTGACATGTCACCATTGCCATCAATTAATCAGAGACACATAGCAACAGATTCCTGGACAAACGTAGACAGAAACAGGCACAATCATGGGCACTTTTAAAATAGTAAGAAAATTAATCTGCAGCATTGACTGCATATATGAGTGTAACTTATTATATGTGTTGTGCAGGAACAGATTTGTGCAACTATAATGATTGTCAGCATTTTATAAGGGGAATTCACCACCCCTTCCCCAAAAATGACAATTTTTTAGAAGGATCAAGAGAGAAACAGTGTAAAACAGAGCTGAAATCAGGGTCAGCCCTGGTAAGTTGAAAGAGTTGCATGATAGATAAGTCACAATACCCACCTATGAGAATCAAACCCATGCCATCAATGCTGTCACTAAGTTGTTTCTGGCTGCAACACAGAAAGACTTATTTATTTATTTTATTTTATTTAACATTTGTTTACCGGGAAAGTCTGACTAGAAACAAGCCAATTTTGAGTGGTGGCCTGGGGAGAAATGCTCCAGACACATGTCCTTAGAATGTGGGAGGAAACTGGAGCACCCAGAGGAAACCCGAGTGAACACATGGAGGGCATGCAGACTCCTCACAGAAGGCACCACAGCTGATAATCAAACTGTGAGGTGACAACACCAACTGTTGCACCACTGCGCTGCCCATGCAAGCAACTAGTAGAACACCTTGAATGGAAGTATGCACTGTCAAATCTTAAAGGGTATGAATCGCAAAAAATTATGGCCTACCAGATGTGTGGGAGCACACTGTGCCAGACGTGATACACTTAAATAAGGCATCCCTTGCTGACATAGGTATCAGTAATATGGATAACAACACATACAAACACCACACTATTAAAAGTGGATTCCCTACACACAGCTGGGTATTGCATGCATCTACCACATTTAATAGCAATGAATATTGTCTGAAACATCTACAACTTATGTCTGAATTAAGAAGTGATCCATTATAATGAATAATACAGCAGTATGGGAGACTGATGGAAATGCATCAGCTATGCCCATGTACATAAAAAATGCAACAGTGCAAAGACAAGAGTCAATGATCGAGGAAGCTTTCACTGTGATATTGTACACATACCAAACAATACATGGAGCACCCTCTATAAGTACATGTCACGTCTCAACACATGTGCCACATGATCACTGTCATCTTGACACTCCTAGTGAAAATGCTATATTGCTATGAAATTCTGAAATAAACCATATGCGATCATGCAAACTATCAGCTGCTAATGCTAATGTGATGAAGTTGTACATCCATGACATAATACAGTCACACTATAGCTGCTGTAAATCACCTCCAAATAAAAACTTGGGTATGAATAACATGTGACACAGTGGAAATGTTAACACAGTCATGCAACTCTGCCGATTTCATGTCATTACAAGACTTATATGCCTATATGTTTAGCAGTGGAAATGTTTGGGTGAGGGCCCTAACAGCATATATGGAAACATTACACCTCAGGTGGATGTGGTTCATGTAGAGCATTTAATGACACAAATGTTGACAGTCACACAGTGCTGCTGTGAAACTCCTGTATAATCCTTGTGGATAGCAAGACAGTAGTGCGTACAATGAATTTCCCAAGGTTGCAAGTGAATTCCAACATGTCATATGTTTGTCTGTATAATAGCATTACAATATATGGATGAACCCAATCATTTGTGTCCATGTAATCAGTGTCACTTAATATTGCTGTATGTCAGATAGCATTTCCAGATGCTAAGTATACTCATGCACACCTGTGCCATACTGTGATGGTTGAATGAGAACTCGGTAGAATGTTGATCTGCTCCACTACATGAACACATGCCTTAGAAAGATAGCAACATACACTAAACTCTTGGTTAACCAGCACCCATGGGGATTGGTAGATGCTGGATAACTTTAGTTTCTGGTTGCTTGAGAGAGAATTACTATTGAAAATAGGCCTGACTAATACTCTACCCTATACAATGTATTTGGTTTGACTTGTTCTTTGGTTGAGGAGAGAAGGAATTTATTCCTATCTTCCTTTTTAAAACTCTAAAAACGTAAGGTATGTTTCTTAGGGGGCAGGGGGCAGAAAGTGCGATACATGAAAATTGTACTGTATTTGTTCGATTTTTTTTTCTGGTTGCTTGAGAGTTCTGGTGTGTTGAGTTCCGGTTAACTGAGAGTTTACTGTACATAGCATGATCACATTTCAACAGTCCTCAAGAGGGATATTACTACAGCTATTATGGAAGGAACATGTAACCAGATGGCAGCAGTGGCCATCAATATAGTAGCTCAAATCACAGATTGGAATACATTGTTGTAGGGCTCCAGTACATCCACACCTCGGCACAGCAAATATAGATTCATAGGTTCATAGGTTGGTACTAAGCTATCAGCCCTAGGGCCTATACAAGACTTGCCATAACAAATACCTGGATATTTCTTCCCACAATATTTACTTCCTGAACCCCTGTCTACCAGGGCGACTGACATTATCCCCAGGGTGAATTTCCTATCTCCCATCCAATTATCAATGTTCCTTTTGAAGAGGGCCAAGGAGGCACTCTGTTTGACATGTATGGGCAGTCTATTCCAGAGTATGGGGAGTCTCTGGGTCAGGAACCTATCCCTCCAGCATGTTTTGTTCATTGTGATGACAAGGTTTAGATCCCTGGAGCATGTGGCTCTGAGGGATTGGGATTTCTTTAAGTGGAGCATGTCCAACAGCTCAGGGTTTGACATGGCCTTGCATGTTAAGCAGAGATCGCCTCTGAGTAGACGATATGCCACAGAGTATAGCTGGATTTTTTTTTTAGATGATCAGCATAGGACATCTGCTTTAGGCCTGTGATTCTTTTAGTGAGGTATGTTGCAGATATCTTGTGCGGTACATACCAAACGGGGCGTTGTACTCTATAATGGGTCTAATGAGGGATGAGTACAGTGGGACAATGACCTCCTTTTTTCTGGATGAGAAGCCCTTAGTGATGAGGTGTGCTACATAAAAGGATTTCCTGACTGTTGTGGCAATGTGATTATCAAAGGTGAGACCACTGTCCACCTGTGTCCCTAAGTCTCTCATCACACTTTCAGTGTTTAGTGTACTGCCACCTATGTGGTAATTCATGGGTACATGGTTTTTCCCAAAGGGGATAACTATACTTTTCTTGGCATTAGACTTGAGCCCATGGCTCTGGCACCAAGCATCTGTTTCTGTAACGTCCTTTTGTAGAATATCCACATCATTTGGAGATTCAATAATGGCTCCCAGTTTGCAGTCATCTGTGAACTTTGTTAGCCAGAGTCCCTTAGTGTTGGCATGTACTTCAGAGAAGTAGATGCCAAACAAGACCGGTCCCAGGACTGAACCCTGAGGTACTCGACTTGTCATTTGTGTGGAGCTGGATTTGGAGTCTGCTACTTTTACAGTCTGGGTTCTGTCAGTAAGCCAGTTGGCAACACATCGAGTGATGTAGGGATTTACGCCCAGCTTAGTAAGTTTATCTATGATTCCAGAGTGGTGGATGGTGTTGAAGGCCTTGGCAAGGTCCAGATAGGCTATGTGGACTGCCTTTCCCTTGTCCACAGCTCTGGAGACTGATTAAAAGAAGTCAATCAGGTTCAAGAGACAAGATCAACCCTTCACAAACCCAAACTGGGTGGGGTCCAGTGCATGAAGGTTGAGAATTTATTTTTTAATAAGTTCCATGATAATGCGTTCCATGCCCTTACAGATCAGGCTCATCAAGTAATTCCCAGGATTCAAGGTGGATCCCCCCCTTGTGGAGTGTGATAACTGTAGCTGTGCACCACTCAGTGGGCATGAAGCCTGAGGTGAGGCTGTGATTAAACATGACACTTAGGTGTGGTGCCAGTTCATTTTGTAGTTCAAGTAGTACACAGCCCAGGATGTCATCTGGTCCCATGGATGTAGTATTCTTAGCTTTGGAGAGTGTGGTTTCTACCTGTGTGGCCGTGATTACCAGAATTTGGCAATCTTTTGGTATTGAGATGGGCCCTTTAGAGGTGAGAGGGGGAGTGGAGTTGGCACTAAATCGATCTGCCAGGATATTGGCAATATCCCTGGGATCAGTATATTTAATGCCATGGTCTTGTAGCGCAGAGCATATCTGTGCATTGCCATTTAGATTCTTGACATAACTATAGAATGCGTTATGGTTGTCTTTGGAATCTTTGGCAATTTTATTTTTGTAACTAGCTCTGGAGAATTTTATGAGGGATCTCAGCTTCTTACTGAGGCTGGTAAGGGAGTTTTTTGCATCCTGGGATTTTCCACTTTTCTGCAACAGTTTCTTTCTTCTGTTGTATAGTTTGTTTATGAAAGGGGACCACCAGATTGGCTTCCTTTTTTTGGAGGTGAGCATCTTGGTTCTATTTGGGATGGCACAATTCATGCACGAGTTGATGTGCTCGTACAGTGACTTAGTGTAGGATTCAGCAGTCAAACTTTCAGCTCCTGTCTGCATGGGTGTCATGAAGTTTGTCACTTCAGACTTGAGTAGCATGAAGTTGGCTTTGGAGAAGTTTTTTTACAGAGGTGTCCTTACTGTGGGGTGGGGGTGGGATGTGGATGTCAAGGGGGATTTGCTTATGGTCAGACCTGACCAATGAGGGGGTGACCACTGGTATGGAGCATCTATCTCCCATGTTGGTAATGACTAGGTCTAGGATATTGGAGCCCCTGGTGGGACAATGGATTAGATGATCCAGGGCATTGGAATTTATTAATTCCAAGAACCATTGGGAAAAGGTGTTTGTACCTGAGTAGTTTTCCCAGTTAATGGCAGGGTGGTTGAAATCACCCAGTATTAGGGTGCTTGGTTGTATCTTAATATTTCCCCGTATGGATGACAACAACATTGGCATGTGTAATGTTCAGAGGGTCTTAAGACATTACTAGGCTAATGGCCAAGAGTACAAAAATTCCTAGCTGTTATCGTACCATTTAAACCCATATCACTATATCTATGTGATGGAAGAGAGTAGGGGTGTATACGTATGTGAATATGTATTTGATTTTACAACAGAATGCCTCTTTCCATATGTGACATGTATACAACCACATTACAGAATTAGCAATCACACATCCAGTGGTCTGGAGATGGCTTGCAGAGGTTAATGGGGGGACTCTGCCTCATGATGTCCGTATTCTTCTTTGAGATGATGACATCTGCAGTGTTCCACAGAAAGGATGTTATGTGGACAGAGGAAAACTGGGGTTATTGGATTCATGGGACTATTTAAAACTTCTCCTGTGTGGGAGTCCAATGAAAAGAAATTCAAAACATTGTACAATAAGAATAATATACTACCAAACTCAGACAACAGTTGACTGGGGTCAGATTCAAACACCGTACCTGGCTAGATATACAAGCAGGATTCCATACAATGCAAGACTGACATCACCCCAGATTTTGTACTTTGACACTGTCAGAGTGCATTTTATAGGGGATGACATCATTAGTGTATGTTGAGAAGAAGATGTTTGAAGGGCTGTATGAAACTGATCTGGAGTCATGTAACAGTGTAAAAGTATCATCTGAGTACTACTTGAGTGAGGGCGGCAGGACCTGAACTCATGCTTTTCTGACTACGCACACACTGAGACATAAACAAGTTAACTGATGGGTGATTAGAACCCGTACTTATCTAATTAAATAAACTAGAAAACACAGTATTTAAAGCTCACATCATCAAAGAAGTCTGAGCTTGCAAGTGACAGGCTGCACCATATTGAGGATGACATCATCATAATGTCATGGATAACCTACACAGTTATGAGACTTGTGTGCAAAGCCAGGACTTGTGATATGATTGTGTGAGCGCAATTTGAAAATGTACATACAAATACATCCTGGTAAACTAGGACAAATAAGCTGTCATAAATGCATATTGCAGAAGTGAGACAAACATGTACTTGTTTCTTAGCTTATTGTGTAGATGACACATACACACACACACACACACACACACACACACACACACACACACACACACACACACACACTGTGGAAAATAACGACAGAATTGTGTATCTTCATATTCAGGTGAAGGTATGCCCACATTAATTCAAGTTGCTGACACTATCAATGTGATATGATCATGGATGATCAATGTCCATTGTCACTATAAACCCATACCGAAAATGACAATGCAGTTATGTTCTGTAATTTTGAAGTCTGTTGTCAAAGGCCCAAGTCCTGATATATCATTTGCAAGTCCAGTGTTACAGGGCACACATGGATATCAGAAAGTATGTATTCACGGAAGCACACATTTCACTGTTGTCTTGTGTTTTTGAATGCATTTCAATGTAATGGAGGATTGTAGTCCAGTAACTAGAGATAAACATGCTATACACCTCTTCACAAAGTACGTTGCTGAGAAGCTGATTTGTACAGATGATAGTAAAGTATTAGTGCATGTGCGATACCAGTTTCAGGAATTCAACTTGGAGTTGTGAAGCAACAGTGTCCACTGGTGCTCATTGCCAAACTGTGGACAGACAGGGATGTACTGTAACTGACCTTATTGGGGTTAACTGTAAAATACATCTGTTTGTTGTTAATGTTTCTTGTGTCAGGCTTGCAAGATATGTTATGGGAGAAATTGCTGGCAGCTAGTATGATGTGTGTGCTGTAATCTATCCTTGAAATTCTGGGGCCAAAGTTTTAGTAAATAAATAACTGTTGGCCTAAACTTCCCCATTTGGTAATGTTAAGCATCGATCAAACACAGTTTTTTGCTTAAGGAAAACAGTGAAAATTTTCATTTAGTATGCCTTCCTTTGTGTAAACAGGCTCAGTGATGATGGGTGCCCATCAGCTCTTCGAACAGTACTGAGTGTGGAAAATAGACCTGCTGCCTAGCTTTCACTGTAGCACAGGGTATAAGAACAATGAGCTTCTGGTCAGAGCACAGGTGAGCCAGAGTTCAAATGCATATGATTCTCTTTTTTTTTTTTTTTTTTTTTTAAAGATGTTGTTAGGATCATTAGCTAAGTAAATGTGATCAGGACTGCAAATGTGTTTCTCAATGACTAGACTAAAGCATGTGTCTTCCCTAAATTGTATCACTAATGACCACCTCAATACACAACTAGATACACTTCTTCAAAAGAAACCTTGATGATTGGATGGGAGATAGGAAATTCACCCTGGGGATCATGTCAGTCGCCCTGCTAGACAGGGGTCCTGAGAAGTAAATATCGTGGGAAGAAATTTCAAGGGATTTGTTATGGCTAGGCTTGCATAGGCCTTAGGGCCGATAGCCTAGTACCAACCTATGAACCTATGAACCTATAAACATACTGGAAAATATTAAGATACAACCAAACACCCTAATCCTGGGTGATTTCAACTACCCTGCCATTAACTGGGGAAACTACTCAGGTACCAACTCCTTTTCCCAACGGTTCTTGGAATTCATAAATTCCAATGCCCTGGATCAACTAATCCACTGTCCCACCAGAGTCTCCAATATCCTAGACCTGGTCATTACCAACATGGGAGATAGATGCTCCAAACCAGTGGTCACCCCCTCATTGGTCAGGTCTGACCATAAGCAAATCAACCTTGACATCCACATCCCACCCCCACCCCCAGTAAGGAAACCTCCTTAAAAAACTTCTCCAAAACCAACTTCATGCTACTGAAGTCAGAAGTGACAAACTTCATGACACCCATGCAGATGGGATCTGAATGTTCGACTGCAGAATCCTACACTAGGGTACTGTACGAGCACATCCACTCGTGCATGAATCGTGCCATCCCAAATAGAACCAAGACGCTCTTCTCCAAAAAAAGGAAGCCAATCTGGTGGTCCCCTGCTATAAACAAACTATACAACAGAAGGAAGAAACTGTTGCAGGAAAGAGGAAAATCCCAGGATGCAAAAAACTCCCTCACCAGCCTCAGTAAGAAGCTGAGATCCCTCATAAAATCCCAAAAAGCTAGTTACGAAAATAAAATTGCCAAAGATTCCAAAGACAACCACAAGGCATGCTATAGTTATGTCAAGAATCTAAATGGCAATGCTCAGATCTGCTCTGAGATACAACAGAATGGCATTAAATATACTGATCCCAAGGATATTTCCAATATCCTGGTAGATCAATTTAATGCCAACTTCACCCCCCTCTCACACCCTAAAGGGCTCATCTCAATACCAAAAGATTGCCAAATTCTGGTAATCACGGCCACACAGGTAGAAACTGTACTCTCCAAAGCTAAGAATACAGCATCCATGGGACCAGATGACATCCCAGGCTGTGTACTACATGAACTACAAAATTAACTGGCACATCACCTAAGTGTCATGTTTAATCATAGCCTCACCTCAGGCTTCGTGCCCACTGAGTGGCGCACAGCTACAGTTATCCCATTCCACAAGTGGGGATCCACCTTGGATCCTGGGAACTACCGTCCCATCAGTCTGACAAGACTGATCTGCAAGGGCATAGAACGCATTATCATGGAACGTATAAACAAGACATTGGCAACCTTCAAACACTAGACCCCACTCAGTTTGGGTTTGTGAAGGGCCGATCTTGTCTCCTGAATCTGACTGACTTCTTTGAATCAGTCTCCAGAGCTGTGGACGAGGGTAAGGCAGTCCACACAGCCTATCTGGACCTCGTCAAGGCCTTCAACACCATCCCAGACTCTGGAATCATAGATAAACTTACTAAGCTGGGTATAAATCCCTACATCACTCTATAAGTTGCCAACTAGCTTACTGACAGAACCCACACTGTAAAAGTAGCCGACTCCAAATCCAGCTCCAGACAAGTGACAAGTGGAGTACATCAGTTCATTGTTATTCAGTTTCTGTCTTATACAAGTGGTACAGTGAATTGTTTTCTGTTTAAACTGTGAGCTTTGGCCAGCTAAGACCTGCATGCAATCAACTGAATGCATAAGTGAAGTTAAGTAAATTTTTATCTGCACTTTTTTCAGATAATACACAATTTAAATTAATTTGTTTGTGTTGCATTGAGCAATATCTAGCTGGAAGTTGTGACTCTGTTTTTTCAGTTAAGGCTTGTTAAAAAACTTGCATAGCCAGTGATAAGTGGGGGGTAGTTTACTTCATTGTTATTCAGTTTCTGTCTTATACAAGTGGTACAGTGAATTATTTTCTGTTTAAACTGTGAGCTTTGGCCAGCTAAGACCTGCATGCAATCAACTGAATGCATAAGTGAAGTTAAATAAATTTTTATCTGCACTTTTTTCAGATAATACACAATTTAAATTAATTTGTTTGTGTTGCACTGAGCAATATCTAGCTGGAAGTTGTGACTCTGTTTTTTCAGTTAAGGCTTGTTAAAAAACCTGCATAGCCAGTGATAAGTGGGGGTAGTTTACTTCATTGTTATTCAGTTTCTGTCTTATACAAGTGGTACAGTGAATTATTTTCTGTTTAAACTGTGAGCTTTGGCCAGCTAAGACCTGCATGCAATCAACTGAACGCATAAGTGAAGTTAAGTAAATTTTTATCTGCACTTTTTTCAAATAATACACAATTTAAATTAATGTGTTTGTGTTGCATTGAGCAATATCTAGCTGGAAGTTGTGACTCTGTTTTTTCAGTAGGTCCCCACCCACCCTCCCTGTTTTTGTTTTGGTATTGGTTTTGGTGTTAATCTTGGTGGCTTTGAAACTGCCTGCCCCTCTTGTAAATTTGCACTTGGGTACTCCTCCTGGTCCCATCTCATTTGCTCACTCAAAAAAAAAAAAAAAAAAAATGTATCTGCTTTTACTGTATTTGTGTTTCTTCCTACTTTATTTTGCTTTTGCGTCATCTTAAAAGTACCCAGTTGTATTTATTACTGCTTGGTGTAACTCATTCTAAGCCTTTTACTTTAAGCACTTGGGCTTCAGACCAGTTGTTTTACATTAAGAAGGTTTGTGGTCTGCACTGTAGTGGCAGAACAGGTAGCTTACATCCTTGTAAGTTGGGAACTGCTGATTGAGGGCTCAGTGTCTGTTATTCTAAAAGTGTATTAATTCTGGTTCAAGCACTTGGGCTTCAGGCCAGTTATTTTACATTAAGAGGGTCCGTGGTCTGCACTCTTGTGGGAGGAGAGGCTGGACTCTGCCCTTCTGAGCTGGGAATTTCTGGTTAAAGGCTTATAGTGCCTGCATATTTGAACTGCTTCTTACTGAAATTGGTACACCTTGTTTGCTGTAGCATAGACTAGATCCAGGCTTCCTGAATCTAGCTTTGTTTGTATAACTTGAGCACTAATCCAGACATTCTTTAAAGTATTCAATTGTATTTATTACTGCTTGGTAGTAACTTGATTAAAGTGTAGCTATCATTCTAAGTCTTTTGGATTAAGCACTTGGGCTTCAGACCAGTTGTTTTACATTAGGAAGGTTTGTGGCCTGCTCTGTGGTGGCAGGACAGGTAGCTTACATCCTTATAAGTTGGGAACTGCTGATTGAGGGCTCAGTGTCTGTTATTCTAAAAGTGTATTAGTTCTGGTTTAAGCACTTGGGCTTCAGGCCAGTTATTTTACATTAAGAAGGTTCATGGTCTGCACTCTTGTGGGAGGAGAGGCTGGACTCTGCTCTTCTGAGCTGGGAATTTCTGGTTAAAGTCTTATAGTGCCTGCATATTTGAACTGTTTCTTACTGAAATTGGTACACATTGTTTGCTGTAGCATAGACTAGATCCAGGCCTGCTGAATCTAGATTTGTTTGTATGCTTGTTGTTGTTTGCTTGTTATTTCCCTGAAACACTAATTCCACCTAAAACGTGGCTTTTCAGCGCTTCTGTGGATCCCTAGTGATATCTGCATTGCTTACTGTACTTATTTCCTTGTTTCACTTGAAAGAAAGTTACTGTTTGTCGTTTTTGCATTTAAGTTACCTGTAACACATTGCATTTAAGTTACCTGGCACTTGCTCACTAAAGCAATTATATAAGTCAGCACTAAAAAATTAAAAGCACTGCACCCTCACAAACTCCCCTTGAGTACCTTGTTCCCCACTGGCCCTTTTTTTCAATTATAAAGGAATTCCCAATACTATTCTAGCATGTCCAAAGGTCAGTTGTCAATCTTCTCTCTGGTCCAGCTGGTGAATCTGGGAATCTTGAGGCAATGTTACAACTGCCTCATGTACACAGACAGCCCTCTCCTCCTCCCAACAAATTCCAACACATGTGAGAGATGCAACCATATAGCCAAACTGGAGGCTAAGCTCTCACAACTCAGTACTGGCGTAACCAGTCAAGAGGAGAAGGAAACCACACTCACTACAATTCCAGTCTCACATAGACCTACCACGACAGCAAACCAAACACATAAACACACAAAAACATACTCGGAGGCTCTAAATAAAAATCTGCCTAAGCAGCAGAGACCTCCAAAGCAGACACCCAATTAACTGCTACCCCAAAACAAAACACGTGCAACACATAGCTCACAAAGCCAGTGTGCCGAACAGTCACAGCCCTTAAGGCTAAACAATACACCTGATACACTTGTAATAGGTGACTCTATCGTCAGGCACACTGACGTCCCGCTCACCAGGCTGAACAAGGAGAAGGTCACGGTGAGCTGACTGTCGGGCGCTAGGATCCACCACATAACTCAAGCACTCAGGTCACTCCAAGGCAAGTACAAATATGACTGAGTCATTGTCCATGCTGGTGTGAATGACCTGAGATGTACCTCCCTGGACTACATGAAAAGAGACATAGAGGAGCTCTCTGAGCATGTAGCCCAGGCCGGTATGACCCTGACCTTGTGTAGCATCTTACCCTCACCAAGAATGATGCCACAATATGAAGACAAGATGATCAATTTCAACAATTGGCTTAAGTATTGGTGTCATTCAAAGGGGATCCAATGCCTGTAAGCCTGGGATGACATACTCAACAAGCCACGATGCTTCACTAGGGAAGGCTTGCACCTGTCAGCCCTGGGCTTTCGGATATTGGCAAAGGCTCTTGCTACCCCCATAGTGCCTTTTTTAGGCAAGGCTCAAAAGACAAACCCACCACCATAGGTATCACAAGGGATAAGAAACTAAGAGTAATGCTACTCAACGCCAGAAGTCTAAACCTCAAGATGCACACACTCAAAACTCTCCTTAGCATGGAGAACATCGATATCTGTGCAGTAACAGAATCCTGGTTCAAGGCTCCCGAGAGCACCCCAGCACTACCAGGTTATACCTCATACCATGCTTTTCGGCCCCAAAACTTGGACTGAACCACAAAAGGAGGGGGAGTATCAATATTCTTCAAAGATACCCACACCTCCAGGTTGGTGGCTCAGCACAAAGCATCAGAGACTATCCATGTGCAACTAACAGTGGGTAAAACTGCCTTCCAGTTTATAGCCTGCTACAGACCACCCTCCCAAACCCAGGAACCCCTCTCGGCCTTCCTGAGAACACTGGAAAATATGAAGGTCTCTCCAAACACCATTATATTGGGCAACTTCAACTACCCAAACATAGACTGGGAGCATTACTCTAGCTCCAACACCCTAGCCCAAAGGTTCCTAGAATTTATAAACTCAAATGCTATGGAACAACTTGATACCACTCCCACAAGAGGGGAAAACATACTGGACCTGATCATCGCCAACATGGGGACTCTGTGCTCCAGACCAGAAGTGTATCCCTCACTGGTAAGATCAGACCATAAACTAATCTCACTGGATATTCACATCCCGACCCCACCCCCTGCCCAGAAAACCACAGTGAAAAACTTTTCTAAAGCAAATTTCACACTCCTCAAAACCGAGGTGGAATCCTTCAAAGCCCCCGGGCCTGTGGAAAATACGGCCCAGACTGCAGAATCCTTTATAAACGCATTCTATGAACACCTTCAGGAATGCATGGATCATGCAATCCCAAATAAAACCAAGACCCAATCCTCCAAAGGCAGATGTTATGTCTGGTGGACCCCAGCCATAAACAAACTGTACAATAGAAGGAGGAAGCTACTACATGATAGAGCAAAATCCCAAAAAGGGAAGGCATCTCTGATCAGTATTAGCAAAAAAGTACGGGCACTCATAAAATCATCTAAGGCCTGCTTAGAGAGAAAAATTGCACAGGACACTAAGGATAATCACAAGGCTTTCTTTAGTTATGTTAGGAACCTAGGTGGGAATTCCCAGATATGCTCAGAATTAGTCCAAAATGACAAAACATACATCGAACCCACAGACATTGCCAACATCCTAGCTGACAGGTTCAGCGCAAACTTCTCCCCCCCTCCCACCAAAAGGGCAAATATCTATCCCAGCAGAGTGCTGCCCCCCTGACATCTCAAATGCTCAGGTAAGAGCCGCCATCTCCAAAGCAAAAAACACAGCATCAATGGGACCAGACGGTGTCCCGGGCTGTGTCCTACATGAACTCCAAGAAGAGCTAAACTCAAACATAAAACTACTGTTCAGTCTCAGTCTTACTACAGGATATGTACCCAAAGAGTGGTGTACAGCAACAGTGGTCCCTCTCCACAAAGGTGGTGCCTCAATGGATCCTGGAAACTATCGCCCCATAAGCCTGACTAGCTTGGTCTGCAAAGCTATGGAAAGGATCATCATGGACCTCATAAATAAAGATATTGGGGACCTACAGACACTGGATCCTACCCAGTTCAGCTTTGTTAAGGGCAGATCCTGCCTCTTAAACCTGGTTGATATCTTTGAAACAGTCACCAAGGCCATTGACGAGGGGAAGGTGGTCCACACAGCCTACCTGGACCCCACAAAAGCCTTCGATACAATACCCTACTCGGGCATTATAGATAAGCTCACCAGCTTAAATATAAACCCCTATGTCACAAGATGGGTTGCAAACTGGCTCAAGGACAGAACTCACATGGTTAGAATTGCTGGAGCCATGTCAGACTCCAAACCAGTTACAAGTGGCATCCCACAAGGCTCAGTTCTGGGACCTCTCTTGTTCGGTATATATTTCTCACAGCTGACTGCAAACTGGGCGCCATAATCAACTCTCCAGCTGACACACGCATCCTCCAAAAGGGCCTCATAGAAAGAGAAAACTGGTGCCAGAACCATGGCCTCAAGCGAAACGCCAAAAAGTGTATAGTCATCCGCTTTGGCAAAAACAAAGTGCCCACAAATTACCACATAGGTGGTAATCCATTAAGTACGGCAGATGTAATTAGGGACTGGGGGACCCAAGTTGATAGCAATCTCTCATTGGCCAACCACATGGCCAAAGTGGTTAGAAAAACATTTTATATAGCCAACCTAATCATGAAGGGATTCACATCTAGATCAGGGGAGGTCATCATGCCTCTTTACTCATCCCTCATCAGGCCCATAATTGAATACAATGCCCCTTTTGGGATGTACCTTACCAGACACCTGCAGCAACTGGAAAGACCCCAAAAGTACCTCACCAAGAGGATCAAAGGGCTCAAACAGATGCCACATGCTGCCCGGTTAAAGAAACTCCAGCTCTACTCAGTGGCATACCGCCTGCTCAGAGGCGATCTGTGCCTGACGTATAAAGCCATGTCCAACCCAGAATTAATGGACATGCTGCACCTCAGAAAATCCAAATCCCATCGAGCTACACGCTCGAGAGACTTGAACTTCAGCACTGAAATAAATAGGACATGCTGGAGGGACAGATTCATAACCCAGAGGCTCCCTTCACTCTGGAATAAAATCCCAGTCCAGGTTAGGCAGAGTCCCTCACTGACTCTCTTCAAGAGGAATCTTGATGAGTGGATGGGAGATCGTAGTTTTACCCCGGGTATCACTTCTGTGTCACTGTTAGACAGAGGCACAGTACACTAACTTCGAAAAAGGGCATAGCAAAACTAATTTAAAATGGGTGGCGAAAGCCAAACACACTCTGGCTAGGCTTATAAATGCCCTAGGGCAGATAGCCTAGTATGAACCTATGAACCTATGAACCTAATCAGGGTTCAGTCCTGGGACCACTCTTGTTTGGCATCTACTTCTCTGAAGTACAGGCCAACACTAAGCGACTCTGGCTAACAAAGTTCGCAGATGACTGCAAACTGGGAGCCATTATTGAATCCCTAAATGATGTGGATATTCTACAAAGGGGCCTTACGGAAATAGATGCCTGGTGCCAGAGCCATGGGCTCAAGCTTAATGCCAAGAAATGTATAGTTATTCCCTTTGGAAAAAAACATGTACCCATGAATTACCACATAGGTGGCAGTACACTATACATCGAAAGTGTGATGAGAGACTTAGGGACACAGGTGGACAGTGGTCTCACTTTTGATAACCACATTGCCACAACAGTCAGGAAATCCTTCTATGTGGCACACCTCATCACTAAGGGATTTTCATCCAGAAAAATGGAGGTCATTGTTCTCCTGTACTCATCCCTCATTAGACCCATTATAGAGTATAATGCCCCGTTTGGTATGTACCTCACAAGTCATCTGCAACAGCTGGAAAGGCCACAGAAATACCTCACTAAATGAATCACAGACCTAAAGCAGATGCCATATGCTGACTGTCTAAAAAAAACTCCAGCTATACTCTGTGGCATATCGTCTACTCAGAGGCAATCTCTGCTTAACATACAAGGCCATGTCAAACCCTGAGCTATTGGACATGCTCCACTTAAAGAAATCCCAATCCCTCAGGGCCACATGATCCAGGGATCTAAACCTTGTCATCACAATGAACAAAACATGCTGGAGGGATAGGTTCCTGAACCAGAGACTCCCCATACTCTGGAATGGACTGCCCATACATGTCAAGCATATACATGGCCGTCTTCCAAAGGAACCATGATGATTGGATGGGAGATAGGAAATTCACCCAGGAGATCATGTCAGTCGCCCTTCTAGACAGGGGTCCAGAGAAGTAAATATTGTGGGAAGAATTATCCAGGCAGTTGTTATGGCTAGGCTTGTATAGGCCCTAGGGCCGATAGCCTAGTACCAACCTATGAATCTATGAACCTATAGTAGCTGTTTTGCAGGCCTTACAGCAAATCATAAGTTAATTGTGTGACCAACTTGCTTCAAAAGAAAGGGAATGGCACTTCTTATGAAATGATTGGTATGACTCAGAATAAGTTTTATTTCTAAGGTCGCCTTCTTTCTTTGTGGCTAAAACTGGACAAAGGTCACACCCCTCGCATCACCCATAACTCCACCAATTCCCACCCCCTCTTTCATCCATGCTCCACCCATTTTGAGACATCCCATGACATCAGTTGATGGGAACACCCTCTTTTTCTGTTTACCTATACCCACTTTCAAAAGTTAAATGGTGGCACCTGAAGCTACAAAAGGGCTAAGCAATAAAAGAAAACTTACTAAGTAATAAAAAGACTAAAGCAAGGATGGATCATTTTGGTAATAAGCTCGGTGTAAAAAAAAAAGGATGACGTTTCTGGCTACCTTTCTCCTTGTGCTTGTGATTAGCGACTAATATTAGCAGACAGCATGAAATTGCTAAACAAGCCTTGTCAAATAGTCTAGTAAGTGACCTTCAGCAAATCACTTCTTTCCTCTGTGTATAAAACATAATGGGATAGAGAAAAAAGGCTTGCATATCCCTGTGTGGCTGTCATGAATGACAAATATCCACATTAGAAACAACCACTCAACAATGAGGACAAACTGTTGTGTATATGACCTCTTTGCCACCACATTAAAGCGCAGAATGAGATGTGAGCTAAGCTCACTCTCTGCCGAAAACATCATCAGTTTTTTGCTCTTTTGAAAAAAAAAAAAAAACAAAAACGCTACAATCACTTGGCTCAAAGCACTGACAATAATTAATACAAAACAACACAAGTAAAGATATCTATCTGGAAGAATGATAAACAGGACATGCAAATTGCATGCAATAATACAAACAGAAAATGTTATTTACATGTTATAATAACTGTAATCAATTTTATAAGGCAAATATAAAAAAAATATTACTCATCACTGCAGACACAGCCTTAAAATACATCATTACCTTTGGGGTCCTGATGTACTCCATCCCTGCCACAGCAGCAAATAAGCACTATTTAATATTAAAAAGTGCAGTTATTTTATATTGCTTATGCTAAGCATTTATTTTTTCTCATGAGGGTCTCCACCCCCAGCTGCAGCAACCATGAATCATTCAATCCTACTACTGGGGATTCACCCATCAGCCTCTAGTGTTTCCTACTCAATAAAAGCTTTGCCGGTTGTTTTCACATTGAATTTTTTGTACATATTTAACATTTGCTGGGCTGTATATTGTTGTGGCAGTGGGTGACACAAAACCCGGACTTCATGTGTCCGGTTTTAACTGAAGTTACTAACCGGACAATTGTCAGAAAACCGGACAGTCTGGTCAAAAACCGGACAGCTGGCAACCCTAGCTATTTCTGTAAGGCTGAATATCCTAAAAAATGTGTGCAGTATGTTTCTTCACAGTAAGGTGAATTTCCACTTCATATTAGATGAACATTTCATCCATCATCACCTGAACATGACATAAAGGGAATCCTACAGCAGGTTTTGAAACCTTGCACACTAATGGACCATGAATCACCTATTGAATTAAGATAATATGCTTGTATTATCCATCATGAGAGTCATGACAGTATGCATAAACAATGAGATGACCTTTACATCCATCCTCCTAATAGACACATGTAAAGAAGGGT
Organism: Protopterus annectens; assembly: GCF_019279795.1. NCBI lineage: Eukaryota > Metazoa > Chordata > Ceratodontiformes > Protopteridae > Protopterus > Protopterus annectens. The sequence continues at coordinate 178,630,979 of NC_056736.1, forward strand.
GAGAGTGAAGGTGTGAATACCAGGGGAAATGGACATACATATAGCATTTGGCATAATTGAACATGCTTGGATGTATGTTGGTGTGTTCTCATTATTAACCTGCCATTCTCTGTAGCATGAATTGACTGATATAGGGGTAAAGAAGAGTTAGGAGGGGGAAAACAGGCTTAGGACAAGCAGAGCAAGGTTGGGTAAATATGTTATAGTTGTGAGGATGGATGTTAATGCAATTTTTTTTTTTTGCCAGTAATCAATATGTCTCCTTGAGAGAACATAGCTGTGGCAAATGTTAAGATATGGGTGATTAAACATATCATAGACATATAGCATCACACTAAGAAATTATGTGAGATGCATTCGGAATCAAACCATTGATACTATGGCAAAAAAATCTTCAGTCAAGTCGATTATGTCAACACTTCACATCGGAAGTTGCACTTTTTTGGATCTAGCAGTGTACGTAACTGCCAGACTAACTGTTTCAAAGTAGTGGCTTTACTCTTATTTTAACCTGTATTCCTACAGAAAAGCATATTTAAACACATTTGTATGAAGATAACCAGACTAATCTGGCCAATGGCAAAAACTTTCCAGGTTCTGGCAAAGGACATGAATAGCCATTCACTGCAACTCAGCATTGGTGAGCGATGCCAAACTGTGCAAAAAGTGAAGGCTTTTTTATGGGCCATTTCTGGCCATATGTGTTGTATGTGATTTCATTTTTTAACAGATTAAACATGTGAAAATATTGTTGATAGGAAAGCAGTGAAGTGAGGGAGGGGAGCTAGCAGACTGAAGACTAAAAAGGAGGCAATAAAAGAATCTGCAGGAGGGAATAAGGAAAGAACCATAGATATCTACTTCTTCAACACAGCAATGTGCATATGCAGACAGAATTTGATGAATCTGGACTGTCACTACAACACAGATATGTGACAGCAACACAAGAACATTGTACAGCCAATTCGAGCAATTCATGTGCGCTGAGAAGAAAATATGCAAAGTGGAGAGCTATGTATGCAACTTTTTTTCATTTCAAAAATAGAGGAATGATTGGAAGGGATGTTAAGAATGTGAGGGTCAGATGAGTAGGGTAGGTAAGGAAGCAGATACAAACAGAGAGGACAAATGAGACAGACATAAGGATGGTGATGGATATAAAGGTCTGGGAGACACCATGACTGGGGATATGTAGGAAACACTGGAGACACATGCAAGTCAAGCATGGGAACATTGAAACTCTAATCCTCACCCTCAGAACAGACATCATTGTCCCCCTTCTCAGTTCCCTGTGAGAGTTTCTTTTCTAATTCAATGAGCGACCTCTCCAGGAGGCTGGTGTGAGTACCAGTGCTAGTCTCTGTTAGATCACGCACCATCTCTAGCAGCTCCTGATGAGTCACATAATCATGGTCTCCATTAATATTCCCAGAGTCTACCACTTCACTAGCAACCAGGGCAATGCAACCTGATATGGATGGGCTAGGTAGTTCAGGTGCTGTGGAGGCACTACTGCCAGGTTGTGTTCCAGTGTTGCTGGGTGTTGCTGCGGCAACTGTTGGAGGGCTGGCAGGTTGAGTTGCAATGCTTGGTCCACCTCCCTGTGCTGAAATGCATTTGGTTTGTTGGCACAAAGGGATAACATAACAATGGTGTGATTCTAGGTAACTCCAAAAAAAGAAACAAGGGGTGAGGTGAGACAAAAAAGAAAAGAGATTATTAAAGACATGAAATGTCACATTCATACTTTACTACAATAAATATCCCATTCTAATTATAGTAGGTATAGAGCTTTCACAATCTCAAAAATAACAGTGAATTCTTGCAAGTAATCCTTAAAATATAAACATATTCCACATATGATTTTAAAGACAGTACCGATTAACTTAACAACATGGCATTAAAGCCAATACTGCTGTATTTCAAATGAAAAAAATGATACTTGGTGAATGTGAATCTATAAGTTACTTGTGGGAAATGAATTCACATAATCTGAATATACTTACTCTTGCCTAATATAATCACAAAGAGCTACAGAAGAAAGCATGCATGCTTGCTTTTATAGTTAAGATATGCATGCTGAACTTGATACTGATCTGTGGAATCACACTATATTTAGTGCAATCAGAGCCATTTGTGCTGCAGGCATACCTGTTGCCTGTCCAAGTCACATAAATCTCTGAACATGTGCATCTCTGTTCACCAAGATTTCCTTTGCTGCTGCAAAATAGAGAATGACAGAAGAAGAGACATGAAAGCATTATATATACCACTTTTGACTATCTGCAGCATTTCATATACTTTCAAGTAGCTTGAGCTGTATACTTTCACAATTGGTGGGTTTCAGTAGTTTGAAACTCATCCAGCCACTGGTCGAGTTGTGCCTGTTTCATCTCTTAAGGTCGCTGTAATTGTGCCTACATTGCTCTACAGTGTGTGTTATGCTAGTTACACTAAGGACAGCCTTGGCTAGGCTATTCCAAGTCTCAGCCTTGTACTGAGAGCTGTTATAGTCCTCCTGCAGCAGCCTACAGCTGTAGCTCTTCGTGAGGAATATAACAGATATTTTTGACTCCGCCATACCACAAATCTGTGCCCTGAATTTGGCAGCATCTTTCCCATCTCCAGCCATGTCAAAAAAGGTCATCCACCAAATGTTGCAATGTTTTCACACCAACTTATGATATTGCATTTTGTGACTAGTGTGCAAACATGCACAACTATGCCAACCACATATGCATGATGGTAGGCAAAGAGAAGCATTGCCAAAAAAAAAAAAAAAAGATTAAGGGAGTTTGTGAAAATGCTGTGATGACAATGAGACATTTTTTTTATTTTTTGACTGGGAAAGACTGACTTGGAATGAAGCCAATTTTCAGTAGTGGCCTGGGGAGAAATACTCCAAAGGTATGTCTTTATAATGTGGGTGGAAACTGGAACACACAGAAGAAACCCACACAAATGCAGGGAGGACATGCAGACTTCACACAGAAGGGACACCAACCACGAAATGAACCAGCGAACCTCTTGCTTTCAGGCAACAACACAACTGCTGCACCACTGAGCTGTAGTTGGCATTGATTTATGACATGTGCTGTTATACCTGGTCACACGTTGTCCACTGATCAACACCGAAATGCTAAATGAATCAACTTTTAAGCCATGACATTGGAGCGATCAATGGGATGACTTAACACATAGTTTGTGGGGACTTACTGTTAAAAATAATTACTAGAATGTGTGATTCAAACATATTTAAAAGGAAATGCATACATTTCCACGTGATTATTTCTCACTGCCACAAAATAAGTGATTGCCAACTATGGTTATTACAGATATACCACTTAAAGAGAGACTGCTGCTTGTATTTGTGTGACATTAAAATGTCCTGACTTATGCATTCTCATGTGTGATGCAGGACTAATGTCTGGCAAAATACTTGAAATGGAAATACTTGCATGAATTTAGTAATAGATTTTGGGGTTATGATACTTACCTCACAATACATTCTGTTTTACAGTTATACTTGGGTTGTGGGAAGGGTGTAGGTGATTGCCAGTAAACTATTCTGTTCATCAGAAATATTCAACTGTATTTTTTGTTACATAATCATAGGTTCATAGGTTCATGGGTTCATAGGTAGGTACTAGGCTATCGGCCCTAGGGCCTATACAAGCCTAGCCAAAAAAGGTACCCTAGCTTTCACCACCCAAGAAAATTATTTTCCTGTGCCCCTGTCGAGCAGAGTCAAAGAGGTGATCCCGGGATGAATTTCCTATTTCCCATCCAATCATCAAGATTTTTCTTGAAGAGTGCTAATGAGGAGCTTTGTTTGATATAGATAGGTAGTTTGTTAGAGAGTATGGGAAGCCTCTGGGACAGGAATCTATCCCTCCAGCATGTTCTGCTTATTGTGCTGACAAGGTTTAGGTCCCTAGAGAGTGTAGCTCGGAGGGATTGGGATTTCTTTAACTGGAGCAAGTTCAACAGCTCTGGGTTTGACATAGCTTTGTATGTTAGGCAGAGATCACATCTGAGTAGGCGATATGCGACAGAGTAAAGCTGGAGTTTTTTGAGATGGTCTGCGTAGGGCATCTGTTTGAGGCCGGTAATCCTCTTTGTAAGGTATTTCTGTGGCCTTTCCAGTTGTAGATGCCTTGTGAGGTACAAACCCAAAGGGGCATTATAATCTATAATGGGTCTAAAGAGGGATGAGTAGAGAGGAACAATGGCCTCTTTTTTCCTGGATGAGAAACCTTTTGTGATGAGGTGTGCCACGTAGAAGGATTTCCTGACTACTGTGGTGATGTGATTATCAAAGGAGAGACTACTGTCCACCTGTGTTGCAAGATCTCTTATCACACTTTCAGTATTAAGTAGACTACCACCTGTGGTAGCTCATGGGTACAGAGTTTTTACCAAAGGGGATGATAATGCACTTTTTGGCATTGAGCTTGAGGCCATGGCTTTGACACCAGACATCTGTCTCAGTGAGGCCCTTTTGTAGGATGTCCACATCATTAGGAGTTTCAATTATGGCTACTAGTTTGCAGTCATCTGCAAACTTCGTTAACCAAAGACCTTCTGTGTTAGCCTGCACTTCAGAAAAGTAGATACCAAACAGGAGAGGCCCCAGGATTGAACCCTGTGGTACTCCACTTGCCACTGGTCTGAAGTCGGATTTAGAGTCTGCTACATTCACAGTGTGGGTTCTGTCAGTGAGCCAGTTGGCAACCCATCTTGTGACATAGGGATTTATACCTAGTTTAGTGAGTTTATCTATAATTCCAGAATGGGGGGTGGTGTTAAAAGCCTTGGCGAAATCTGGATAGGCTGTCTGAACCAACTTACCCTCATCTCCGGCTCTGGTGACTGCTTCAAAGAAGTCAATCAGGTTTAGGAGACATGATCTGCCTTTTACAAGCCTAAACTGGGTAGGGTCCAGAGTTTGGAGATTATCAATGTCTTTGTTTATAAGTTTCATGATGATACGTTCCATGGCCTTGCAGACCAGTCTCGTTAGGCTAATGGGGCGGTAGTTCCTGGGGTCCAAGTTGGCTCCCCTTTGTGGAGTGGGATGACCATCGCTGTGCTCCATTTAGTGGAAACAAAGCCTGAGGTGAGGCTATGATTGAACATGGTGCTTAGCTGGGATGCCAGTTCATTCTGTAGTTCATGTAGAATGCAGCCTGGGATGTTGTCATGTCCCATGGATGCTGTATTCTTGGCTTTTTAGAGTGTGGTTTTTAACTGTGCAGCCGTGATTACAGGAACTTTGCATTCTTCCTGTATAGAGACGGGCCCTTTAGAGGGTGATGGGGGTAAAGTTAGTACTGAACCTATCTGCCAGGATGTTGGCGATATCAGTTGGTTCTGTATATTTAGTGCCACTGTGCTGTAACTCTGAGCAGATATGAGTGTTGCTATTGAGATTCTTGACATAGCTATAGAATACTTTGTGGTTGTCTTTAGAATCAGTGGTGATTTTGTTTTCCTAAACTAGCTTTGCAGGATTTTATGAGGGATCTCAGCTTCTTGCTGAGGCTGACCAGGGAGTTCTTCCAGTCATGGGATTTTACTCTTTTCTGCAACAGTTTCTTTCTTCTGTTGTAGAGTTTGTTTATGGCAGGGGACTACCAGATTGGCTTCCTTTTTTTGGAGGCTAGGATCTTGATTCTGTTAGAGATAGCATGATCCATGCACTCATGTAAGTGCTTATAAAGTGCATTTGTGTAGGATTCAGCAGTCATCCCTCTATTGTCCATCTGCATGGGTGTCGTGAAGTTTGCCACTTTTGTCTTAAGAAGTGTAAAGTTGGCTTTGGAAAAAATTTTTATGGTGGTTTCCCCAATGGGGGGTTGGGGCAGGATGTGGATGTCTAGGCTGATTAGCTTGTGGTCAGATCTGACCAATGAGAAATTGACCTCTGGTGTGGAACACCAGTCGCCCATGTTGGCAATGTCCAGGTCTAGGATATTGATGCCCCTGGTGGGGGTGTGGATACGTTGATCCAAGGTGTTGGAATTTATGAATTTCAGAAAACGTTGAGCAAAAGAGTTGGTACATGAGTAGTTTTCACAGTTAATGGTGGGGTAGCTGAAATCTCCCATTATTAGGGTGTTGGGTTGTACCCTAATATTTTCCTGTGTATCAAGAAATGAGGAGTGGGAATCCTGGGACATGGTGGGGGATCTGTAGCAAATTACAATTTGGATTGCGGTCTTGCCAGAGTTAGCTGCACTTGGATAATCTTGGATGCATTATGCTGAGCAACTAGCCTGGAGGTGTGGATATCCTTAATGAATATGGACACGCCTTCACCTTTAGTGTTTCGGTCCATGTTAGGTGGCCAAAAAGTGTGGTATGAGTTATAGCGTGGTAATGCAAGGATGCTCTCTGGAGCCTTGAACCAGGTCTCTGTCACTGCACAGATGCTAAACCAGTTACATACATAACACATATGATACCTACAAAAGTATGTGTATGCAAGCCTTAATGATGACTTTCTGTCAATTAACCTGTTATACATATCTATTGGTGTGTAGTATTACCGTTATAAAAAAGGTTTGTGACAAATTACAGTGAGACAGCCTAACTAGAACTGGAATGTGCTGAATTTGAGCCCTGGCTCACATCGGTTTTGACCATGAACTTACTACACTTACACCTGGTGCCACAGGGAAAGCTAGGCAGCAGGTGTGTTTTTCATACTCAGCATTGTCCAGAGTGCTGAAGGCCGCACCTTGCCACTGAGCTTACTTGTGCAAAGGAAGGCAAACTAAACAAAAAATTTCACTTTTTTCCATAAGTCGTGAACCCTGTTTTTGCATACGTAAGCAACATGTAAATGTAAAAGGCAATAGTGAACATATACCACTTGTTTTAATACTCATTATGACTCTTCCTCATTAAAGAATAACTAGTGTGGAACTCCAACCTCACTTAACCTATATTCTCTTTTTTAGCTCAATGCATTTACACCTTGTACCACAGAGACAGTTAGCTAACAGGTGAAATTTCTGCAGTCATTACCATCCATGAAGCTGATCACTGCGCAGTTCAACTAAGCACGTTTGCACTCTGTAAGGTGACTGAAATGAAATTTCCACATTTTAAGTAGCTAACCATATTTGTGTTATGCCATGCACTGTGCACATGGTTAAAAAAAAGGACAAAAAAGGTGAAGCAATGGTTAAACAATTAGACATCTCTGACTTAGAACCATCAGACTATTGTACTTACACAATGCAGTTGTAACAGACACAGCTTTGCAATAACAGTGAAATTGTGCATACAAGCAATTCACATTTCATATCCAGTATTAAACAGTTCATACAGTTGGAAATTCACAGTTGATTTTAAATGTGTAGATAACATATTTAGTGGAAAGCGTGATCATTCAATATTTATAAATATGTTTGCAAAACTGCAGCCCTGTATTCTCTCTGCATTATGTAAATCCTTCCATTATCTCTGCTTTACTATCACACATGCAATCTCCAGTACATATTCTGTCATTTTTTCTTTCAAGGTGTGATATAAATACATGACAGTCAACTATAGTTTTCAGCAAAGACAGGAAACCATGTTATTATGCCAAGGATATATACATGTGGGGTGTTTGGTTTTGTTTAAAAGCTCACTGCAGTTAGCTCCACATTTTGCAAATATATCCTCACTGACACACCCACTTCAGTGAAGGGTGTCTGTGCATGTTTGCTTCAGTCAGGCTAATCATTCACAGATGCAAGCCATTAGCATCTAATAATTGTGTAGAGGCTACACTGTGTTTAGATTTATTGCACAATGTCAAAAGTTTTATATTCAGCAATTATAATGAGTTCATACCTCAGTTGCATCTTCAGAGTGCTCAGAGAGCTGAATCTACACTGAAAGGTAACAGCGTAGCTAGGGAACTTGAAGAGAAGGAGATTGCTTTCAATCATGCTTATTGATCGACTTGTGAGATTGAAGGGAAAATTACACTTTTCGGACTGTTTTTTCTACAGTAGGTGTTTCAGTTGCATTGGCCAGGTTATTTGGTAAACTGTACAAGTAGGTATTCAGATGTCACTCATCAGATATTAATGGCATTACAGAACAACTCACACACATTCTACTTAGGTTCGTTTACATGTACCAGATATGCAGGTATCTGTCATTCATTCATGTTTTGTCACATTTATTTTTCTATTACAGGTTCAACACTTGCCCTGATAGTCCTGCAGTTTCAACTGTTGTCACTTGGTGCTGACTCTGTCTGATGCTAGCAGAACACACCTATTACAATGGTAAGTAAAAGCTGTAAGCATTGCTTGACATTACTTTACTCTATGTATGTTCATAGGATAAAAGGTGGTGACAGTGTGCACTATCTGTTGCCTCTTGGCTAGAGTGAGGGCATATTATGCATGAATACATTTACCTACACCCACAGCAGCTTGGGATTATCCCTCTGACTCCTTACTTGCATGTGGATGTGTTGACTTTGCCAGTGGTGGTGGAATATTTGCTCCTAGCCCTTGGTTTTCCTTCTGCAACTGTTTTTTACAGGACAATATTGTGTAGGATAGCACAGACTATGGTAATTTTTTGGCACAAATTCTGGAATTGTACTGCTGAACACCCCCACTCCCAATGTATCTAGGCACTGAAACCATGACTTCAACAGCACAGACAAATGCTCTATGATATTTCTTGTTTGACCATATGACTTATTATAGTTTTTCTCCATGAGTGTGTGCATTTATGATGGATGTCATTAGTGATGGTTTGAGTCCATAATCTAAATCTCCCAGTAAATAGCCGTGTGGGACATCACCCCTGGAAAACGTCTGGTAAAGCTGTGAGGTGTGCCAGATATGGGAGTCATAGCAACCACTGGGGTTGATACCACATGCATTCAAGATGATTCCCCTAGCCTTATACATAATTTAGCAGTTAATGGAGTGGAACAATAAAATTAAATCTGATGTATCGAGTGATGTAGATTGAAAGTCTGGTGTTCTTTTGGTTAATTTAAATGATTATTTATATTAGCTAAGACATTTAATTCTGGATAATGGATATGTACCAAGATCTTAAAATGAATCATTAGTTACTCCAATTTTTAAATCTGGAGATAAGATGGCTGTACAAAATTATTGTCCCACAAATCTAACACCCATATTACGCAAATGCTTTGAGAGATATATTCGTGAAATCATTCTTAAAGAAAATAATATAGCATTGGTTGATATTTTTCAACATTTTTTTTTTTGAAAGACCATTCTACACTCACTAATTTGTCAAGCTTTTCTGATTACATCTGGGAAATAAGACAGGTGTAATCTATTTCTATTTAACTAAAGTTTTTTTTACTTATTATCATTCCATACTAATTATTTCATACTTTAACAAAATAAGGTCAATCAATATTTATGTAGCTGGTTTAATTGCTGACTCAGAGTTCTGAGTTGATTTCCAAAACCAGAACCGAAAGAGCTGATTCAAAGAAACAAAGCAGATCTAGCACTGGTGACATCAGGTGTTCCTCAGGGATCTGTGCTCAGGCCTTTGTTGTTTAATATTGTTTTTGCCTTTCTTTCATGCGATGATCATTGTTGTTTGGTTAAGTATGCTGATGATTGTAAAACTGGCTTTTTTTCTAATAGTGAAAATTACTTTACTGATATTATTAGTTATTTACTATGCTTATTAGGTAAGTTGGTTTCTCATTTAGTGTGAAAAAGTGTAATGTCATTTATTCTGGTTAACTAAAAACAAGGAGGTCTATTACGTTGTCTATGTGTGATTTATTAGAAGTTAGTGAATATAAGGATATTGGTATACTGACTGATTTATCCTTTTGTTTTGAAAATCATGTGAAAGCTTTCTGTAACAAGGCTTTAGACAGATGGATTTGATTCTCGAAAACTTTACAACAAAAGAGATTACAATCTCAGTTAATTCGTTTAAGGCATATATCAGACCAATTTCTGAACATATTTTGGTATTCTGTATTCTTAATAATCAACAGCCTAACTGCATAGAATCTGTACAACGTTAGTTTACAAAAATCATACCTGACATTAAGAGTTTCACTAAAAGGATAGATTGTCTTTCTGCAGGTCTTTATATCTTCCAAAATAGATACTTCAGGGGTCGACTTCTATTTGGCTAGGAGGTGCTTAAAGATTCTTTTCTTCAGGTTTTGGAAGTATATAATAATCCAAAGATGTATAAGCATCAACATTTAAAGTGCTGTTTAGAGTTATGTAATAAAAAAGAATAGATCTTGATAATTTAACTTACAGGATGATGCAATTATGGAATAAATTACCTGAATATATCAAAGATAGCCTTGTAAAATTTAAAAAGTCTATGGATGATTGGGCTGGACTATGATTGAGCTAATAATTACTGAGTTACTGTTACTTCTTAACTTATGAACTTATAATGTGATAAAAGATAACTGTACTTTGCCACATCTTCCTGTTGAACTCTCTTTACTGCTGTGTATGACACAACAACATGGGCCAAATTCATAAAGGTTATTGCAGTAATCTTTTGGAATTCATGGACAGACCTACCATGTTGCTTTTGCATGAAGACATGCAGCACCTTGATGGGCTGTCCCTGCAGCCATGCTAGATCGTAATGAGGCAGTCCGAGTAAGATTCATATGCTAATTAGCCAAGTGCTCTACCAAAAACTGCCTGCAGTAAGACATTTATGCAGAGAAGTGATTCATGGAATTGATCTGTTGTGTAACTTAGCACAACTATTCTTGGTTGCTCACAGGAATGAACAAGGCCAAAAGGATGTATTCATCCATCACTGAGGAAGGAAGTGCTAGGGCGTTTAGTGGTAAGGTATTGTTAAGGTGTGTGTGTGTGTGTGTGTGTGTGTGTGTGTGTGTGTGTGTGTGCATATGAGTTCATGTGAGAGGCAGCATGTTTGAGTGTATGCATGAATGCATGTCTACCTGAAAGGTGGCAGCAAGTAGGCAAGGAGGGAGTGAGGGATTACATGTGTCTATGTAAGCATGTGTGTGTGTGTGTGTGTGTGTGTGTGTGTGTGTGTGTGTGTGTGTGTGTGTGTGTGTGTGTATGTGTGCATGCACAAGCGCGTGTGTGTGTGTGTGTGTGTGTGTGTGTGTGTGTGTGTGTGTATGTGTGTGTGCCTCTGTGTGCATGCATGCACAAGCGTGTGTGTGTGTGTGTGTGTGTGTGTGTGTGTGTGTGTGTGTGTGTGTGTGTGTGTGTGTGTGTATAGAATTAATGTGTGAATGTTTCTGGGTGGATTTGTGGTTGTGTCTCACTTCCATAGAGCTCTGGACTAATGAGCAATGCCTACAGCACTGTGTCATAGAGACCAGTAGCCAACAGAGATATCTTAACAGAAATTGGGGGGGGGGGGGGGTCACTAGAAACTAAGAATAACCTACCAGATGTTGGCCAGGGGAGAACACTAGTCACTGGGGATATCTTAACTTATAATGTCATAACTGCACTTATATATAAAAGGGATCAGGAAGAAAAACATTATCCAGCAGGAGACCTCATGCATGTGTTGTCTTAATGATACTTAAACATAATTAGTATGGTGACACTAGACACCAAGGATTATTCCATAGCCACTTGCTTTGTTTGCACTCATACGTCATGTGGTTTCTGTGGGAGACTAGCCATCTGGGATAACCTCTTTCCATAACAGCACTTTAACAAAACAGGATAGGAGAAAGCACTAGAAATCAGAGAAAACTTTTCCTTTCATGCCTTAAAGGCACAATTAAAATACAAAATAAAATCAATAAAATGTGTACAGGGATCCACTAGACACCAGGGAAAATATTATGAACAGTGCCTTAAAGTCACTAAAAAGGAGCTGACACTTGCATCCCTGCTACAACAATCCTCTGAGCTAATCCATTGCAATAACTAACAAGTTAGTGTACAAGGGGTTTAACATATTTATAATATGCATACATATCTATCTATCTATTTATGTATATATATATATATATATATATATATATATATATATATATATATATATATATATATATTTGGGTATACTTTACAAGAATGAAATTTCACAATACCGAAGACCAAATGACAGAGATGAGAACTCTGAAACGTCAGTTACACGAACGACCACATAATTGACAAGTTTCACATGGTAAGTAACCACTGGGCCAATAACTATCAGAAAATACACTGCACCTTCTCCAACCTACCAAACTCCCCTTATCTAAATATACCAACTATGGGATTGCACTACAGTGGGGATAAGGATAAATTTCCCCTTGTTGGCCCAGTGGTTACTTACCATGGGAAACTTGTCAGACGTGGGTAATAGGTTCATACGTTCATAGGTTCATAGGTGTGTACTAGACTAATGGCCCTGGAGCCTTTACAAGCCTAGCCCGTAAAAGTGCCCTGACATAGTGCAACCCAACATTAGTTCCCAGTGCCTCTATCAAGTAGAGCCACTGGAGTGATCCCCAGGGAGAACTTTCTATTTCCCATTGACTCATCAATATTTCTCTTGAAGAGGCCAGTGAGATGCTCTGCTTGACATGTATGGGAAGTCTATTCCAGAGCATGGACAGTCTTTGGGTTATGAACCTGTCCCTCCATCAATGTTCTGTTGGCTGTGGTAATGAGTTTGAGGTCTCTGGAGCATGTGATGCGGAGGGATTGGGATTTCTTTAGATGCAACATTTCTAACAGTGCTGGGTCAAACATGGCTTTGTAAGTCAAGCAGAGATCGCCTCTAAGTAGGCGATATGAGACACAGAATAGCTGGAGTGTTTTGAATCTGTCCATGTAGGACATGTGTTTAAGCCCTAGGATCCTCTTTGTGAGGTACTTTTGTGGCCTTTCCAGTTGTTGCATGTGTCTAGTGAGGTACATGCCAAATGGGGCATTATACTCAACGGCTGGCCTTATGAGGGAAGAATAGAGAGAGATGGTGACCTCTTTCTTCCTGGATGCAAAACCCTTGGCAATGAAATGTACCACATTGAAGGACCTTCTGACCACAGTGGCAATGTGGTGGTCAAAAGAGAGGTCGCTGTCAACCTGTGTCCTTAGATCTCTTATAACACCTTCAGTGTTCAGTTGGCTCCCATTGATGTGGTAATTAGTGGGAAATGAATTTTTCCCAAAGGGGATGACGATGCATTTTTTGGCATTAAGCTTAAGGCCGTGGTTAAGACACCAGTCATTGGTCTTAGAGAGGCCTTTCTTTAGGAAGTCTACATTAATTGGGGAGTTAATAATGGCTCCCAGCTTGCAGCCATCTGTGAACTTAGTCAGCCAGAGTCCCTCTGTCTTGGCCTAGACTTCTGAGAAGTAGATGCCAAACAGGAGAGGACCCAGGACCGATCACTGTGGGACTCCACAAGTGACTGGTTGGCAGTCTGACTTGGAGTCCGCTACTTTCACACCGTGGGTTCTATCTGTGAGCTAGTTTGCAACCCACCTAGTGATATAGGGGCTGATGTCTAGTTTGGTGAGTTTATCAATAATTCCTGAGTGGGGAATGGTATCAAAGCTTTGGCCAGATTGAGGTAGGCTGTATGAACTGCCTTGCCATCATCCACAGCTCCGATGACTGACTGAAAGAAGTTAACCAGGTTGAGCAGGCATGATCTACCTTTCACAAAACCAAATTGCGTGGGGTCTAGAGTTTGGAGATTCCCTATATCCTTGTTAATTAGGTCCATGATGATGTACTCCATAGTCTTACAGATCAGACTCATCAGGGTAAGGGGACGATAATTCCCAGGGTCTGTAGTCACTTCCCCTTTATGTAGTGTGATGACTGTAGCAGTGCACCATTCGGTAGGGACAAAGCCTGAGGTGAGGCTATTATTAAACAGGGCACACCAATGTGGTTCCAGTTCACTCTGTAATTCATGTAGAACACATCCAGGGATATTGTCAGGTTCCTTGGAAGCTGTTTTCTTGGCCTTGGACAATGCAGCTTTAATCTGTGCTGCAGTAATGCTGGGTGCATGGCATTTTTCCAGTATTGTGATTGGTCCTTTGGGGGGGGGGGGTGAGAGGGTAGGGTTGTCACTGAATCTGTCAGCCAGTATGTTGGCAATATCTGTTGGCTCAGCTTTCTAGGTTTGTAAGGACAATATGTCACAATTATACCTATTCTTGGTATTTTGCCCACCAATTATTCATGGCTTTGTCCACATTCCTTGCCCTAAGAGGTTGAAAGGTATGAATGTCTGTAATAGTGGCAGCAGTCAAAATTGCTTAACATATATTGCAGTATAGTAGTGTAGGTATTAATGTCTTCTTGTTTTCCTTCCATTTATCACAGGTGAGCATGGAAGCCGTTCTGTGTCCCCTACGCCACCTGATGTCAGTGTCTCATCAGACTCTGATGATGATGGCGGCCAAAGTGAGGCACAACCAGAGGTTGCAGAACTGATTCTGATACAGAGGATGACATGCAGTGACCCTCCTTATTATCACCAGACACAGCCAGTATGTCCATACATACCCAGTCCACTGAAGCCATAGATATTGGACAGTTAGAGGGCAAAGACATTGACCAGAGAAGTGTGGCTACTACTGCGGCTTCAGTGATTGTTGACACTAGCCATAGCCAAACTGTTGATGAGGTGCCACACAGGTAGATTGATAGGGGTGATCGGAAGAGGTCTGCTGTCCCTCCTCAACCTGTTGCAGGTGTCTCATCATGTATCACCCAATGTATGTTTAAGGCCGTCATGAGCACAGGCACATTCTGAATGGAACTCCAGGAGAATGCTCAGGGTTATAGATGCAGCACAATCTGACATCTGTGACTGCCTCCACCATGTTGTTGATTCCCTGGATAGCTTGAATGACACATTGGAATGGGATGTGTCTGTGAAGGAGTGCAGTGTTTCTGTTATGAAACATCATTGTCTGTGATGGAACATCTGCTGGGGGTGGACCGTTGGCCTCATGGGCATAGGTCAGCAACTGCATATGCTGAGAACCATTATGGCCATGCACAATCATGATCCCAGACGGTCAGTGCATCCACTGCTTCAGCAGGGAGTGAGCTGTCCACACCCAGATGTACCAGGCCATGGGGTCATGGTCCTGGGTAGAGCACATCCAGCATGTATTGGTCACCTTCAGGTAGTAGCACATCTGACTTTGGGCATGAAGGTGCCAGAGCAACTCCTGGTAGAGCCAGTTCTCGAGTTCAGGGGTTGAGACAGTGAATTGTCTGCTCTACCATGCATGGCTCACAGCTGTCCAACATACAGACACACAGGGCTGGCACTGAGCTTGGCTGTGTTCATGCAGACTCTCCCACACCAGTGTCACATTGAAGGCACCTACAGACATGTGCACAACATTTACATGTTCCATCTTGCTTGCTTCCCTGGCTTACTCACACACACACACACACACACACACACACACACACACACACACACACACACACACACACACACACACACACACTTGTCAGCCATTTGTGTCAGCCTAGGCCTCCTGAACCAGCCTGTGCAAGTGATAACTGTGCCACATCCCTGTCATCTATCTTTTGGATTCAGGGATACATAGCTATGTGTTCGATGCACAGGGTGACTATCTATATTAATAAGACATTATTACCTCCATTTGTGCTATTAAACTGATAATTGTACCTCTCATCTAGATTGTACGTAGCCATTTAGACAGTTGCTAGCATTATAATTTTTCATCTTTATAGTGGATGCTTTTGTAAGGGCTGTGAATTCAGACAATTAAATGTGTCTCTTTACTACATTTAAATATCTTTTTAAGGATTGTTTAGTACAAACATATGGATGGACATCCAAATTCAACCCATCAGATTCAGAGCACAGGATGGTATGTCAGCACTGAAGACAAATCTCATCAGAACTGTAATACAGTATAAGGTTCCTTTTTGCATTTACATTGTAATAGGTTCAGAGGTTCATAGGATGTGACTATGGTATTGACCTGATGTTGTGTAGAAGCATAACCATTGCATTACAATATAATATTCAAAGGCAAATACAATGCATGAACAAGTTTTGTCTAACAAGGACCAAGTAACAAGCCAATGAGGTGGATAATTCCCAATAAGGTCCAGACAAGCTGTAGTAGTATAAATAACACTTTAATACAAAAACAAAAAATGGTCAAGCACATTCATTCCCAAAAGGAACTTCTTCAGAACCATTTTACATAATAAAACCATCATTTAAATAGCATTTAAAATCATCATGTGACTTGCTCACTCAATGTTCCCTTAAAGAAACAGTAACTTTACACTAAATGCATCATAAAATCATTGCTCTTTGCTTTTAAACAGGCAAAATATATGTTCATTAATACCAGGAAAAGTTGTTGCATTCAGCCTCATTCTGCCTTAGTTGCCATTTAAGTTCACATTCCTCTACCTTATTCTCCAAAAAGCCTCCCTTGTCATCTCTTTTAACTTTTTCCATAATGCCAAACAGGAATTTTGAATCATAGCCACATTATTTAGTATGCTTATATAAAGCATTGTCTTCATCTTTATTTTTAATGGCATACAAGTGTTCATATATACATTTACATAAACTCCTAACAGTTTTCCCAATATAAAAATCATTACATTTGGAGTAAGTTGCAATGTATACAAGACCAGAACTGCTACAATTTCCTATGTCCAAACTAATACGCTTTTCTGGGTTACCTGCAGACACTGTTTTGTTTTGTAAGATGTAACTACAATAATTACATCTCCCACATTTTTTAGTTCCATTAATCATTTTACTGTTCACATTTATGGTGTGTTCAAAATTGTTTTTCAAATGTCACCCTGTTTTGTACACAAAAATAGGATTTGAACCTAAAATGTTAAGTGTCTCAACACTACTTCTAAACATTACCCATTTTTTGTAATAATATCTCTCAAGGTAGTGGAATCCCCACTGTATTGTTAAACCCTAGAATTTGGAAATTAATTGTCAAATGGAGTACTTTTAACTACAATTTCTTCATTAGTAGTCAAAACGTTTGTCAAATTGTTAGCCTGTTTTTATAACTGTTATATGCTTTCTTGCGACTAACATGTTGTCTGTGTAAACATTTCTTGACTGTGTAATTGTAATGGAGCTTATCTTCGCAGGCCTCCATTGAAAATGGGCAACCCTGCCCATTCAGACTTACCTGGTAAACAAATGTAAAATAAATAAACTGTAGACATTCCCTGTCTTACTGGTACCCATCTGACACTCTTCTCCACCTACACTACCCTGCATGCTCTCTCTTCTTCAACTGTCTTCCACACTCACCATTACTCTGAACTATTGCTCCAACGTATTTTACATCATATACCATCGCTAACTGTACTCCCTACATCCTAACCATTTTTCTACCCTCCCTCTCATTCACACACATATATTCTGTCTTAGTCCTGCTAGCCTTCATTCTTCTCCTCTGTAGAGCATATCTCCACCTCACCAGGGTCTAATAAATCTGTACCCTACTTTCAATAAAGATCACAATATCATCTGCAAAAATCATAGTCTACAGGAACTCCTATGTGATCTAATGTGTCAACCTGTCCACTACCATTGCAAAAATGATGTTTGTGCATATAATAGCAAGAATGTTACTATTGCTTGTCTTATGTTGGATGAGGTGCCATTTACTCATCTGTCAGACCTGTGTGTTCATGACCTGTTGAGGCATATACATATCCAATAATCTGATATAACTGATGACATCAGCACTGTCTGTTGAAGACAAGAGGACAATGTCTCTTATGCTACTGTAAAGTGTTCTGCATAACTTCCGCCAACAGCTCATATGCATACACACAATTGACTGCAGTGACAATAGAACCCCTACCTATCTATGTTTACATACTGTAGATCAATATGTGTGTGTGTACCTTTAAGAAGCTATCCAAGGGCTTGCACAAGTACATAAATACTGAGCATGTGCAAGCTAGACTGCCATTTTGTAGTAAGCTGAGATGTAAGCATGTGTGTATGTAAGGTCTGTCTGTTAACTAGTCATACCTCTCAACCTGGAAATATCAAAAATCTGGACAAAGGCCCATGAAAAATAGGTACAGCTGGCCAAAAATTGGGACACTGATTAATATCAAATTTGCATATATAATCATGTAGCCCCACCTACTCCAATATAATTGTGAGATGCCAACATAAAGACTGAAGTCACTAAATAATAAATAATGGCAGACATCTACATTTTAGACTTCATATCCCTCATAAAATGCATAATAATGCAAAACCTGTTATTCTAGCAACTATCTGAGTATACAGGAGTAATATGTAAAATCTGTCCATATTTTTGGGCCTTTGTCCCACCATTATTTTTGGCTTTGTCCAGATTTCTTGCTCTGAGAGATTGAAAGTGTTACCAAAGCAGCAGTGTGTACCACCAGTTTTATATTAGCTTGCTTGCACTGAGAATTCACAGTTTCAAAATAGTTAGAAGGGAATTAGAAGAGATCAAAAGAGAATGGTGGGAGTGAAGCATAAGAAAAAGGGAGGAAAGTGGAGACAATAGATAAAGGTCAATCACAATCACTTGATGTGGTTAAGGTTAAACCCTAATGTGGTGGTGAATGCTTTCAAAATCTAGAAAGCAGCTTTTCTGCACTATCAAAAATTTGTGTAACTGGCTATTTTGTCAGTTGTTAAATGCTCAGGGCAGTCATTAGAACTAATGCAAGATCCACCTGTCCTTACCTGTTCACAAGTGTCACAAGGTAATCAAGAATAGTTGAAGAGGGGCATGACAAGCTAGGATGATGTTCTCCAAACTTTGCTTCAAACCACTGACAGCTTCTCAGACCGGGCCACTTGGGAATTTGTGGCAGCCCATTACTTTACCCTGAAAACTGGTAAATACCTAGGAACTTGCTATGGTTGAGAGGTATGTAACTAGTTCATTCATACTTTATGATGTTGCTATCCATCTTGATGTGTTTCTATGTGTTAATGCATCTAAATGACCCCCCCCACCTGCTTGTCTTATGTGTTAAAGAAGACAAGTGACATGGTGTCAGAAGTGGGATGGCTAAAGGACATGGAATCAGAAATAGCATAACCAAGGGGCACGAAGTTAAATGCAGCTTGGCTATAATGACTTAAGTCACTTGCTTGGGGCTGAAGGAATATACAATAGTGAATCATCCCTAAAATGTGCAAACTTTGCAAAACAGGTCAAAAACGAATTTCAGGTATTAAAACTTGCCCAGTACTATTTCTTTTTGCATAATATGAAAAGGGGCATACAGAACATTCTAAACAATATTCACATAAAGGGATATGTATGATATTGATAAAAATATTAGAATTACTATGGAAAATGTTTGAAATAAATTCCAAAGTGCATAAAACAAATAAAATAAAAAGAAACGACCGCATTTTCACAAAGCATGCATTTTTTGTATTAAGCAAAGATAACCGAGTTATCAGAAGTGTGTTAAGTACTTGCGTGTTTCTGCAGTATTAAAGTACAGTAATTACAGGGCATATTTCACAGAATATAGCCATCACAGAGCATATTTTGCAAGTACAGTATTTCGAAGAGTTTATTTTTGGTTTGAACATTATTACAAGCTCACAGCACTGTTTGTTCTTACATATTTACAAGGGCCATATTTTCAGTGTGCTTGTGTATACTTTGTGGGCATGGCAGATGGATTTCAAAAACCCACTGCACTGGTGCTTGATGGTAATATTGCTGAGAACTGGAGAGTGTTTAAGCAAGAGTATGACATTTTCATACAGACTGCATTTTCTGATAAAAATGACTGTACACAGGCATTTATTCTATTTAATTTAGCTGGCTCAGAATTCATAGAAAGGGAATGCTCATTTATGTATGCAACAGCTATCTATACTGCAGAGGGGGACATCATCATATTGTTGCACCAGCTGAGTCAAAGGAGGACTCTGAGTGCTTAAAATGTAAATTTAGAAAATTTTGCAACACAGTTGCCCAGCAGGAAGGTAGCTGGAATAAAGAAGCTGAACCACGACAAAGTAAAATCTTCTTTTTTAATACAAAATGGTGAGCACTTTCACAATGGTAGCCATTGCTTTATCAGACAGTTCATTCAAACAGCAACACCACTTAAATACTTTAATTCATTACTAAAACAACCAATCCTACCACTCAAAGTTTATTCAGCACTCAGCAATCAATTAATTACTATGGTTACATTTTGCCCTTAGTTAATTGCTGAAGTAAAAAAAACACTGTTTAAAAACCACATGCACAAAATGTAAAAACAAAAACATGTGGAAGAATATAAATAAAATTCATAAAAAGTCAGTGAATAAATACATATACTCATGTTCCCCATTTAGTAACTGATTGTGTATGCGGGTATAAGCATAAAAATATATGTACATTTATATAAAAATATAAGTAGTACCCACTCAACAACTTAATACATTTTTATGCTTATACCCACATACACAAGCAGTTACTAAATGGGGAACATGAGTATATGTATTTATTCAATGACTTTTTATGTATTTTATTTATATTCTTCCACATGTTCTTGATTTTACATTTTGTGCATGTGGTTTTTAAACAGTGTTTTTTTGACTTCAGCAATTAACAAAGAGCAAAACATAAGTATAGTAATTAATTGATTGCTGAGTGCTGAATTAACTTTGAGTGGTAGGATTGGTTGTTTTAGTAATGAAATAAAGTATTTAAGTGCTGTTGCTGTTTGAATGAACTGTCTGATGAAGCAATGGCTACCATTGCAAAAGCGCTCACCATTTTGTATTAAAAAAGAAGACTTTACTTTGTTGTGGTTCAGCTTCTTTATTCCAGCTACCTTCCTAGTGGGCACCTTGTTTCAACATTTTCAACTTCTAGGCTGGTTTGGATAAATTTAGAAAATTGTGTAACCCCTAGACAAATGTTACAATGGAAAGACACTTATTTTATACAAGGGATCAAAAGACTGGTGAAACTTTATAGCATATAAGACTGACCTGAAAAATAAGTCTAAAATGTGCAGATTTTGTGATTTAAGGGACAAGTTGATAACGGACAGACTTGTGTGTGGTATTAAAGATGATTCTGTGAGAAAGATTTTCCTCAGGATTCAGCAAGCTCTGCACGGTGTGCAGAAATAGTGCAAGAGCTGCTGCAGGCAATATGGCTGACGTGTGATCCAGGAATGAGCTACTGGGATGTGCATGAGCGCTCCTGCACTATTCCTACATGGACACAGCCCCTGTATTCTAATTACCTCATTTGCTGGTGAATACCATGCAAATGAGGTGAATTAGTTATCCAGGAAGCAGGCAGGCATGCATGCAGCAATAGTGTAGACTGCAGAAATTTATTCAGCCAGTAGCTGAATACATGTCTGCAAACTACAAAACAGTGGCATGACAGCTCATAAAAAAGCATGTATTATAAGGGTTAGGCATGCCAAAGGCCAAATATATGGCTATAGACATGAAAATTCATTTCAAAATTATAAAAAATAACTTTTTGGGCCGATTTCGGCCATTTAAGCGTAGGGCAGTGGTGCGCAAACAGGATCAGCCCGAAAATAATAAAAAAAGCTGGAAATAAGCTTTTAAACCAAAATCATCATTTTGACATAATAGTCAAAGAATGCATAACACAACAAGACCATGGAATAGTGGTTGATAAGGGGGAAGGCTGAGTGTTGATTTTGTAACCATGCATTAGAAGTCAATTCTATGCAAATGAGGGGAATGATACTGAATCTCAGATTTTCCCTCACTGCTAGCTTACACCGAAATGTGTAGGTGCAGTAATACCATGGTGTAAGCCTAAGAGATAGATGACTTTCCTAAGGGTGTGTGTCATGCATGCTGTAAGCTTATTGGAGCTCTGTGGCCTGTGTCTGCCTTTAGCTAAGCACAGCTAAGGTAGGGGGTGTGTCTGACGCTGCCTAGCAGTATTTACATTGCCTAAACGGCTGTGCGTGCCATGCACCAGGTTGTAAACAAAAAATAAATAAACCAGGAAATAGCATATCCATTCACATCTGAGCACTGTGTTTGCACGAAGTGCCTCGGGGCTTAAACAGGAAGGCAATGGGAAGGAAAAACAGCAGTAGGAAGGTAATCAAGGAGAACTAGCATAGCTGGCAGGTGAAATGTATCAGAATCAGGCAATTACACAAGCAGCAGCCCAACCCAGCACACTACTATAAGTTATGCAAACACCTTTCACTCTGGTTTTTCCTACAAACTCTACACCACCGGTGAACACAAATGGAGAAATTTTACTTAACAAAAGCAAAAAAAAAAATGATAGGGGCTGCTTTTCCTCTCATAAATCAATATGTGGAAGAGGCTGAGGGCTGTGAGGATGTGACTGTTGATGACCAACCCACAGTGAGGAGAAGGAGAACAGTGTACAGATCCAGTGTAACCTACCAGGTGCTACATGAGCTGGAGATAGTGGAGCACTATAAAGGGACCTCCTACAGCAAATTGGTGAGCTGTACCGGCCACGCCTCACACACAGAACCAACAGAGGGAAACCCATCCTAGTGGATACCAAGGTATGTGTAGGCTTAAGAATACTAGCCACAGGTACCTGCCAATGGCCAACTGGGGATATCATGGGGATCTCACAGGCATCAGCATCCAGGGTACTCCACCAGTTCCTGGATGCCATGTCAGCACATGTCAGTGAGCACATATATTTCCACAACACCTGTGAGGCCTTTACTAGCAATATGCATCTGTTCCTCCAAATAACAGAATATCCTGAGGTAGTTGGTGCTATAGACTCCAAGAACATACACATCAAAGCACCACCCAGCGAGCAGGGTAGGGTCTACATAAACCAAAAGGGCTTCCCCTCCATCAACTGCCAGGTTGTGTGTGATGCCCAGGCATTATAATCAATGTGTGTGCTGGCAGCCCTCGAAGCTATCATGACTCCCACATCTGGCATATGATGCAGCTGTAGCAGAGGTTTGCCAATAGGGACATCCCATATGGCCACCTAGTGGGGGATGCTGGTTACGCACTGGAGCCGTGGCTGATGACACCCATCAGAAATGCGCACACACCTGAACAAAAATAATGAGGTATGCACAAACAAGAATCATAATAGAGCATGTGTTTGGGATGCTCAAGTCAAGGTTCCAGTGGTTGGACATATCCGGTGGAGCATTGCAGTACTCTCCAGCTACATGTACCCAAATTTTCATTGTATGTGCCATGCTACACAATATGATCCTGCAGAAACAGCTGCAGCAGGAACAGCATGGGTGAGGGCCACACAGCACCCCTACCATTGCAAAGGCCAGCACAGGGACAGACTGACTTGGAGGAGGAACAAACTGAGCCTGCCCCTGTAGGCAGAAGGAGGTGTGCCCAGTAAGCCCAGGCTTTGGCAAAGAAGCAACACATAGCAAATACACAGACACGGTAGGAACCCAGGGAATGACACCTCTTTCTGACTCGCACATACAGTATGATACTACCTGTGCTTAACCATGTATAGGAAGTGTACTATGTGCATCTGACATAGTCAACCCTCCAGCACCATCCTTCATACTGGCACAGCCACAAGGTAAGTCACACTCCTTATCAATTGCTGAATGGAGTAGCATGTTCTGCTACTTGTATCTATGGTACGGATGTGAGCTTGCAAGGGAATTGGATGGCTGAATGGGATGGCAGCAGATAGTAGACACCAATATGGGCACCATGAAATCCATAACAAATACTGTTGTCAACATAGTAGGCAATACTAGACAAGGTAACAAATCCCACTGCAGGACATGTGGTGGGCCAAATGTGTGTCCATAGGACACACACATGCATGTCAGTGAGGCTCACATACCCAACAACAGTCTCAGCCAGTAGTACAGGTGTAGATGACCACAAAGAAAGGCTGTGCTAAGGGCTCTGAGTGATGGCAATGGAGAACAGCCCCCCTCCAGACCTACACCGACAGACTACAACAGGTCAGGCAGTTGGATGTTAGTTCTGAAGGGTAAGAAGTCTGAAACTGAAATGCAGGTCAATAAAACCTAAGATCTATACTACACTGATATGCCTCTAGTCTGCATGATAGGTCAGAATACAGAATGAAATGGAAGCCAACAGAGTACCTAAAATACCAGTACAGTCATAGCAAGTGTTTACAGTTGTCAGGTGTGCCCCCCCACAATCCTATATAAAAATGTAGTAATATGTAGGTGTGGGTATAATAACAGTGGGGCACACATTACCTGAGCTAGCCAAATTAGCAGGATAGATTGCTGCACATGTACAATATGCAGGGCTCTGTGTTTTAGGTTGTTGTGTGTTGTATATTGGGTGGAAGTGGTCAGCATGTAGGCATAGATGGTTGTGTCCCGGTGGCCTATGGCCAGTACTGTTGATAACAGGGCCAAGTTCTGACAACTGCAGTGCCAAACACAATGCATCCCAGCAAGACCCAATCCAGCAGTAATCCATACTCATTGTTTGGATGTAATATCTGTCTCCATCTGAAAGATGGGCATGCATGAATGTGGGCCCAGACATACACACAGTACACAGGTCGAAGCACCCCAGACAGAGAATGTATAAAATGTTACTGTCGAATGGACACACCTTTGGAATTGTACATACAGGTTAGCCTGACATTAGTTGTCTGTGTAGTATGGGATACTGATGGAGTCTGGCCAAACACTGGCAGACCACAAAAGGAACAGTTATGAAGTACTGAGAAACTGCTGATGTCCCTGCACAAGCCAGCATAAGGGGAATGCCCCACATATATCTGTGAGTCAGCTGCAAGAAGCTTCCATAGCACACATGCACTCAGCTCACCCCACCATCAGCCACAGGTTCATTACAGGTCATATCCCTGCTGTTAGGAATGAGTACAATATGACCCCCACTTCTGTATGGGAATATCCACAGAATGCAGCATACTAAAGAGGTGTCCCATCTAGGTGTGTCCCTAGTTGTAAGCAGCACCCTGCCAGCATCCTCACCACTGGATTAATAAGGACAGAAACTGTTGCCATTAACACCTTGCACACCTACCCTGTCATCCCAGGGGAATCCAGTGGCTTGCAGCCTGGGACTGTAGGAGTGACAGAATGCACTGGCCTGCTACAGATGACCTGCATCACTACCAAATTCCCTACAGTCCTCTGTCAAAGGCCTGTGTCTCACCCATACTGCCTATGTATGTTATCTCATGGAGTCCCAAATAACAACATAACAGTCAACAGAACACAAATGCAAGGCCATGTTGATGAATCCTAATAGCATGTCCACCATGTCCTATGGCATGAACTGTGGACCAACCCCTAAATACTGCTGGGATGAAGTGATAACTATAGGGATACTTATCAGATGTCGCTTGCATAATGTTAGGAAGAGGATAGAATAACAGGAAGGAGGTAGAAGCTTGGACGCCATGCAGTGTGTGAAGTCCAAACTCTGATGTGTGCCCATACTATCCCTGCCTGCAAACCCAGAAAGGGGTGGCAATAAATCTGCTCATAAACCACAATGTGAAGTTGAACTGACCAGATATATGAGCCCTGCCTCTGTGTAATGTGTGTGAATCTGTACAACTGAGAGGTATGGCCACAGCAGGATATGGCCATTCTGTCACTTTGATAGATGTACAAGCATGACATCCTGAGCCACCACAGTACCAAGGTGTTGGACCTTTTACACAGACCCAACAGGAAGTGTCTGCAGCTCCCCCTCCAGAATGGCATGAGTATGCAAGAATTTGTAGGCTGCAGATCACAATACTGGACACAGCTTCATTAATCTTGTATTTCCCAAGAAATTACTGTGAGCAAATAAGTATATCTGTCAGCAGCTGATGGTATAATACATCACAGTGTAAAACAGTACATATGTCTGAATATCTCTGCTAATAACAAAACCATGTAGCAAAAGCAAAATAGACACAATTAGTTACAGTATACCACTATCTTCTGCCCATTGTGACTCCATATTGTCAACCTATCTACAGATATCCTGCAGAAACAGGTTGCTAGCTGTAGGTGTAGAACACAAATGCCTGCAATGGAGTACAACCTACCTGGAATGGATTCACACATTTAATACAGAAGGTCATACTGGACATGCTCCCACACTTACAGAAATGAAGCCCATGTCTGACAAAAACAGTGGACTATACATATCTGACAGTCACAGATGTCTGTGCGCACACATCACATTGCACACCAGTCATGCTTTGCACACACATTGAGTAGGAATACACACATATATCCAAGGCCAACACATTATAATAGGTCAAACATACACAAACAGAGATGTGGGGAAGAGAGAGACAGACAGTGACAAAGAGGTTCCCATCAAGAGGCCTGTCCAACCCACCACACATCCAATTGGTCAATATCACGTGATGTGCCAGTGACTATCACTGTAGACATTTGCTTCTGGTAGTTCTCAGCACTATAGTGTCTGTGGTGCTTGTAATAACTTTGTAACATGACATTAAAAGTCATTATTCATCTAGCAGTCATATACACATTCCTGTCAAATGTAAAGTTGTG
This sequence comes from Protopterus annectens, assembly GCF_019279795.1. Taxonomy (NCBI): domain Eukaryota; kingdom Metazoa; phylum Chordata; order Ceratodontiformes; family Protopteridae; genus Protopterus; species Protopterus annectens. The sequence continues at coordinate 178,657,520 of NC_056736.1, forward strand.
TGTGTTTCCAGAGGAATGGTTTATGGCCCATTCACACACACTGCACTCCCCATTGCCCTACTTTAGCAAGCCTGCTGATGTTATTCACCTTGAAATACACTTTTGGATAAGGGCTGGCCCTCTAAGCTCTGTGGTGTGTGCGATAACTGCATACTGCTATAGTGTGACATATTAGTTAGGTAGGATTTCTAATCCCAGACATGGCAACTGTGAAACTGTGTGTGTGTGTTGTGTGTGTGTATGTGTAGGGACCAATGCTTTTGAGGCCATTCACAGTCACTACACTTCCCATTGCCCTACTTTAGCAGGCCTGCTGATGTCAGTCACCTTGAAATACCTCCTTGGACAAGTTTCAGCCATGTAAGATCTGTGACGCATGCAATAACTGTGTAATACTATAGTGTGATGTACTAGTTAGGTAGGTGTTCTAATCCCAGCCATGGCAAATGTGTGTGTGTGTAGGGATCAATAACTTTGAGGTCATTCATAGACACTACACCTCACATTGCACTACTTTAGCAAGCCTGCTGATGTCATTCACCTTGAAATACACCTTTGGAAAAAGGCTAACCCTATAAGCTTCCTGGTGAGTGTGACAGCTGCATAATGCTATAGAGTAACATACTAGTTCAGCTGAAGTTCTAATCCCAGACATGGCAATTGTGAAATTCTGTGTTTGTGTGTGTAGGGAACAATGCTTTTGTGGCCATTCACAGTCACTGCACCTCCCATTGCCCTACTTTAGCAAGCCTGCTGATGTCAGTCACCTTGAAATACCTCCTTGTACAAATGTCAGCCCTGTAAGATCCGCGGCATGTGCAATAAATGTGTAATGCTATAGTGTGATGTACTAGTTAGGTAGGAGATCTAATCCCAGCCATAGTAACTGTGTGTGTGTGTGTGTGTGTGCGTGTGTGTGTGTGTGTGTGTGTGTGTGTGTGTGTGTGTGTGTGTGTGTGTTTGTGTGTGTAGGGATCAATGATTTTGAGGCCATTCATAGACACTGCACCTCCCATTGGCCTACTTTAGCAAGCTTGCTGATGTCATTCACCTTGAAATATACCTTTAGTTAAAGGCTAGCCCTATAAGCTCCATGACGTATGTGATAACTGTGTAATGCTATAGTGTAACATACTAGTTCAGTAGGAGTTCTAATCCCAGAAATGGCTACAGCAGTTTCTGTATTTGTGTGTGTAGGGATCAATGCTTTTGAAGCCATTCACAGTGACTGCACCTCCCATTGCCCTACTTTAGCAAGCCTGCTGATGTCAGTCACCTCGAAATACCTCCTTGGACAAAATTCATCTCTGTAAGCTCTGTGGTGTGTGCAATAACTGCATAATGCTATAGTGTGATGTACTAGTTTGGTGGGAGTTCTAATCCCAGACATGCCAACTGTGAAAGTGTGTGTGTAAGGGTCAATGAGTTTGAGGCCATTCATAAACATTGCACGTCCCATTGCCCTAATTCAGTAAGCCTGCTGATGTCATTCACCTTGAAATACACCTTTGGAGAAAGGCTCCCCTTACAAGCTCTGTGGCACATGTGATAACTGCGTAATGTTATGGTGTAACATCCAAGTTAGATAGGAGTTTTAATCCCAGACAAGGCAACTGTGAAACTCAGTGAGTGTAGGGATCAATGCTTTTGAGGCCATTCAGTCACTACATCTCCCATTGCCCTACTTTAGCAAGCCTGCTGATGTCATTCACCTTGAAATACCCCCTTGGACAAAGCTCAGCCCTGTAAACTTCATGGTGCATGCAGTAATTGTGTAATGCTATAGTATGATGTACTCATTAGGGAGGAGTTCTAATCCCAGACATGGCAACTGTGAAACTGTGTGTGTGTGTGTGTGTGTGTGTGTGTGTGTGTGTGTGTGTGTGTGTGTGTGTGTGTGTGTGTGTGTAAACAAAGTATTGAGGCCATCCACAGTCACTACAACTCCCATTGCCCTACTTTATCAAGCCTGCTGATGTAAGTCACCTTGAAATACCTCCTTGCACAAGACTCAGCACTGTAAACTCCGTGGCATGAGCATTAACAGCATAATGCTATAGTGTGACATACTAGTTAGGTAGGAGTTCTAATCCCAGACATGGCAACTATGGAGCTCTTTGTCTGTGTGTGTGTGTGTGTGTGTGTGTGTGTGTGTGTGTGTGTGTGTGTGTGTGTGTGTGTGTGTGTGTGTGTGTGTGTGTGTACAGTAATGCTTTGGAGGCCACTCACAGTCACTACACCTCCCATTGCCCTACTTTAGCAAGCCTGCTAAAGTCATCTACCTTGAAATATACCTTTGGAGAAAGGTTAGCCCTATAAGCTCCATATTTGCCATGAATACAGAACAATGTAGTAGCAGCAATTACACAGCTATGGCTTTGAAGCTAATCTGTGGCAAGTGTTTGTGTGTGTACCTCAGTGATTTTTTCCCCATTTACAGCCAGTACACATCTCAGAGCCTGACTTTAGCAGTCCTGCAGATATCATCCACCTTAAAAGTATCTGTTGCGAAACCTATACCATGGTGAGGTCAGTGGTGCATGTGATAAATGTGCAACATAATGGTCCTTAAAGGTTGTTAGATAGAGGTTTGAAGCTCACCCCTGGCAAATGTAATTGTGTGATTAAGGTAAAATTATTTTTGGGATATCTCACCCACTTAATCACTCAATGCCAGTATTTACAAGGGCTGGTGTCGTTCAGCACCTTAGAAATACCTTGGGACAACATCCCTCCAATAAACTCCATGGCGGGCGTGATAAATGCTGTACACTGTAGTAGCAATAAATAGCTAGGTAGGGGTTTGAATCTCAGTACTATCAAGTTTGTGATTGTGGTTGTCATCAGTATCCTGTGTGGAGGTTGCTGTGATTGTGCAATGACAGGATGTATTGTGGGGTGGGTTTTGGAAAATTATTATACTGAGTACCTACTATATGTCACAATGTCCACCTTTCAAGAACAACAGATTTCAAACAGCAGAGAGGTTGGTGTAGACAATCCATAGCCCTACATGTGGCATTATGGATTGAAGAACAATACAGGCAACCCTTCTCTTACTCAGAGACCACTCTCTACCCATGTCTCATACACAAACACACTTGGCTAGGGAACAACAACTATATTGGTAGTTCCCTGCATATTGCCCACAGATAGTAACCACTGTGTGATTGCAGTGGACAACATGCCTGTTAGCCACAACACTGCCACTGACAGAATGTACTGTGATGTGTAACATCTCCTGACTGTGTCTTATCCAGCAAGTAAAAGGACATGGCACCCTGTTCCATCCCTAAAATAGGCAAATAAATGCTTACAGTGGTCCTTTGCTATGTTCCCCACTGGACATCTGCAACAACCGTAGCATCTGAAAATGTAACCCACAAAGGGAATATCATGCCTTAAACACATACCCTGTATAGACAGATGCCACCAACTCCACTGAATACCAGTATCATGCTGTCAATTTAGGTGCAGGCACAACCTCAGTTCCATATCCAGGTCTCACCACATGAGGTCAGGAATGCCACATCAGATGATAACAATCTGTCCACACAACATGCCCCAGAGACCCCAAGTACACTTCAACGTGTCACAGAACATGCATGTGGGACATGTGCACGACCCAAACACTGTCCATGTTATGGAATATAGATCACGTATATGGCTAGCATT
>NC_056736.1:178666194-178731194 GCF_019279795.1 Protopterus annectens
ATTATAACAATGCCATAGGAAACAGAACCCATGCATATACAGAATAGCATTCAGTGTTGCAACAGCATGCCAGTTAGTGGTATGTGATGCAGGCAATAAAATGATTATTCAACAGGGAATATTAGTATGCACACAATTTAAACAATGATAAAACAAATGGAACAATGATCCCAATAGTAGAGGTTTGTTTAGGGACATACACATGTTGGTTTCAGTGTGATGGTTTAATCAATTGAGTGGTGGAGGAAAGGAACAGATTCAATTGACAACTGCTATCAAGTATATTTGTCAGTACACTACTATTCAGTACTCTACATTCTGAACACACTTACAATCTACCTGGGCCATGGGGCTGCTACAGCACACCAACAGCTGTAGATATCAACAGTGCAATTGTACCCTTATTTTAGTTATACACATCATACCTGTTTCTATTCCAATTTCTTTACCTGTGGGCCTGTGCAGATGAACTGTGTGCACATTACATTACTGTTTCTACACATATTTCAGATTCACATATTAGTAGTAGGCCCTGGAGTGTGTGTTCTGCCTTTGACATACATCTACTGTGACATTCTCTGTGTGCAGGTTTCTTGGCAACAGGGGAACATGACAGCGTGACACTTGTGGGGCTTGTCTTGGCCAGACTGCAGAGTGTGGATGTCTAGCTTGCATCTATTTGCAGGACTAGGGTTGATCAACACAGCAATTGTACACCGTTCATAGTCATACACATCATACTAGTATTTCTATTCAGATTTCTTTACCTGTGTGCCCTGTATGGAAAATGTATGTGTTGCAGTACATTACTTTTCCTATTCAGATTGCAATTTACAACTGTAGAACCAGACTGAGATGTTAGTGTCAGCTCCTGGATTTGAACCATGGAGTGTATGCAAATTTGAACTACAGGCCTAGTCCTTATCAGTCTGAGCTACTGGAAAGCTGTGTGCTGGTTGGGACATTTCAATGTTGTACATATTATTGTGCACAGTACTTTTATTATGGCATGTTGAATTATTTGTTTCCCATTTTTAATACAAATTATGCATACACAACAGACATTGGTGTCACTGTTTGTGAAACTTGCACATTAGCTGGATTGCACATTTGACTGTTTTACAACTACATACTGCAATTTAGATTCCTGAGTACACAGTGTAGGTTTTAAGTCTGCAGCTGTTAGCCTTATACAGTTTTCAGTACATTCACATATACATACCACTGAAATTGAATGGTTAACACAAGGCAATGCTGGCAGACAGACAAGTAAAACACATTCTGATGGAAATAAGTACTGTTGCTTTTTTTCAGTTATTTGACATGCCCATTCTAACGTATGCAGACAAGCAGTGCTAAATCAGTTCACCACAGTTAATGCTTTCTGCAGAACATACACATTTCTATTTTTCAGGTACAGGTGAGATGACACGCACCAGTGTTTGGGATCACCTTTATTAGTTTTGACATACATGTCTGTGTACAACTCAGAAATCCACAATTACTATTCCTGCAGACAGGAATGCTTTTCATTTCTAACTGTTAGAGTAGCTCTGGCATGGCACTTTCTTGGCAGGTTCACTCAGACACACTCATACATATTCTAATGTTCCTCTAATGCATATTGTGCCTTGTTTGCTACTGATATCTGTATTACACAGCAGCTGGGAATACTCCATTGTAACACTGGTAGCCTGACACAAGCATTTATTCCTGACTTTTACAGCACGATTATATATACAGGCGGTACTACCATTACTATAATTTTGATTTCTTACTGCTAAACGTAGGGGGTATTCTGTACTCACCATACTGCCAATGCAGCTGGGTCAGGCACTGGGCATGAGGCTCAACTTTTTGGGACCTCTTCGCAGCAGCTGTATGGGGAGACATCACATATTACTCACACCTGCACAGTCACAAGTTGAAATTTTTCCATACTTAGTAAGAGATACATAAGACTCCATACTTACAGATGGTTGGGACATCCTGCACTCGGGCTTCTTGGATCCACTGGTCCAAGAGTGCACCCTTCCTCCGCTTCAGGTCATTATGCTGGTGACGTACCTGCTTACCAGTCCGGGGTATGCCAGTGACATTAGTGAGATCATGTGCAAGCTGGTCCCAGGTCTCTGCTTTGTACTATGAGCCCTGGTACTGACCCTGCAGTAGCCTGCCATCATGGTTTTTAACTAGGAGCCCAACCATGACCCTGGACTCCTGGATGCCCCAACGTTGCAATCAGAAATGAACACCTTCACCAATGCCAGACATTTTGGTCCTGATGTGAGCAATCCAAAATGGTTATGGCTGTATTCATGCATGTGCAGATTATTTAGGGCAGTTTTCCTGCACTTTTTATTGAATGGCCAGTTTTAATATGCTGAACTGTGCTTAGCTCCGTGCAAATCTACATAGTAATGCTTACACCAGCTATGCATAGCTGAAGGCAGGTAAGCAATGCTTACACTAGCAAAGGATTGCTTAAATCTATTTTTTCATTAAATTTATAAATTATTTTTTACATTTACATTTTACATGTTCCCACCCCTACTGTGCTATACCTGAGCCATATGATTGACATCTATCATTCAAATTCCTTAAAAAGTTTATTAAATAATTTGGCAGAGGGGGGATTCAAACTGAGCATGCTCAATATACTATACCATGGCAGCCCCACTATGCTACAGCAGCTTGATGAAATTTTCTATCACAGTTTCACTTGTCTATCATTTTAGGATTTCAGCCAGGCTAAGCATAGTGGTGTGCTGTGCAAGCAAGCTGCATGCCGCTTAAACTTTGGATTTATTTGATGAAAAAAAACTTACATTTTTTTAAATTTCTATTGCTTTCCTCTTGCCCTACTGCTTCCATGCATGTAGGGTAAGACTGCATACATGTGGGGGTGTGCACTTGAAGGCTGTTGCCTTCTAGATGTTTGCGGGGTTTTTTTGTTCTTTTTCAGTGTCCACGGACACTGAAATGTTAGCTATTTACATTTTAGTGTCTGTGGACACTCGTTTACTGTATAATATCAGAGCCATGCTCTAATATTATAAAAAATTGACACTCATCTGTGTAAAGTAAAGGGGTGTGTTACATGTGAGAGCACTGCTGACATGCCCCCTGTGCTCGCTCCTGATTCATGTCCATTTACATTAGATAGCAGCGTGCCTTCATGCATATGCAAGGCGCACTGCTATTGTAACAGACATGAACCACTCCATGCAAGAATAACCTTATTCTTGCACGGAGCTTCGTGAATCCTGGAGTTTGCTTCATGACAATGATTTAACTTTTAATAAGGCCATTGAGATTTGTCAGATATATGAGCTTACAAAAAAAACACATAAACATGCTTACAAATGAAAACAGCTCTAGAAAGTACAGTGATAAAGCTCATGTTGATAGTATGTAGTACGTGGTAAAAAGAGAAAGGCCCAAGCACATGGCAGCAAATGTTAGCCTGCAGAAGTCACTGGTAAACTCCAGTGCCTTCTAACACATTCCAGAGTTTGCAAATTCTCAGTGAAGCATAAGATTGAGTTGGCAAAATCAAAGCATGGGCACCAACCTAGTTTCATTGTCAACTGTTGTAATTGGGGTGGAAGCCACAAATCTAAAAGGGAAAAGTGTTTAGCTTTTGGTCAGCAGTGCCACAAATGTAATAAATGGAATCACTTCAAAAGATGATGTAAATCAAAAGGCCCACATTCTTTTATTAAAAGGGAACATTTTAAGAAATGAGTTGATCAATTACAAAGCTATTATGTAGGGTCACAGGCTACTTTTTATAGTGATGGTGTGCCAGTGCTTTATGAAACAGTCAATGCAGTAGATTTAATGTCAAAAAATGAAGTATTGTGTACTGTTTGAATAAATGGCAAACCCAGAGAGCTCAAAGTTAATACAGGTTCCAAGAGCAATTTTATCTCAGCAGAAATATTTGTTAGAGTATGAAAAGGTGAAAGGCTTGATTTGACAAGGTGTGCAAATCCTGTTGCTTTTGGATTTAAAGAAATTCAAACCAAAGCCTCAATAGTCTTTTCATGTTACTCTGCTGGAAGAAACTATGACTTGTTATTTCATGTGGTCAAGAGAAATGTGCAGTCATTACTAGGGCTCAGAGACAGTTTAAAAATTGGACTGCTTTCATTTAATAAGGAAGTCCACCAGGTTATCTTAAAAGACCACTACTCGTATTTTGCCCGGTATATTTTTGTCTACCTATGCTGATCTTTTTGAAGACAAACTAGGCAAACTTCCAATTGTGTACTCCATGAAGTTAGACTCGGTGGTCAGTCCAGTTATTGGGCCAGAATGTGAAGTTCCAATAGCCATGCAGGCCTCAATCAAAGCTGAGTTAGATAAAATGATGTGATAAGTTGTGATTTGTCCAGTTGGATCTCCAAATGAGTGGGTAACTTCCATGGTGGTAGCTCATAAAAAAGCTCAAATGACATCAGAATATGTATTGACCCATGAGATTTGAAGAAAATGCTGAAAAGACCACATCATCCCATGCACACAGTCGAAGAAGTCACAGCCTTGATGCCAAATGCCACAATTCATTGTGTTATAGAGTTAATTTTGGCAAATTCAGCTTGGCAAAAAATCATCATTGCTTTCAACATTCAGTACTCCGTTTGGCAGATAAAGATTTTTGAGAATGCCATTTTGGAAAAATTCTGCAAGTGAAGTCTTTCAATGAGCAATGGAGCAAAATTTTTGGCGTATCCTTGTGCTATTATAGTAGACTTCATACTAGTGAAAGGTCATGATGAAGCAGAACATGACAGATACCTCAGGAAATTTCTGGAAAGGGCATATCAAGTGGATCTTAAGCTCAATGCACAGAAATGCAAGTTCAAGGTACAAGAAGTTACTTTTGTTGGTCATTTGTTTACTAGTACAGGTCTATAACCAAACCCTTCAAAACAAACAACTATTCTTGAAATGCCAGCACCAGACAATGTTCAAACCCTGCAACATTTTCTTGGCATGGTCAACTACATAGGCAAGTTCATTCCAGACTTGAGCCAACTATCAGCACCACTCAGAGAGCTGACATGTAATGATGTATCTTGGTCTTGGTTAGAGCAACACCAAAGAGCATTTGATGTCCTGAAATAAAGAATCGCTAGTTCACCAACTCTCAGACACTATGATGTTCACAAACCAGTTACACTTTCCTGTGATGCTTTAAAATGTGGTCTTGTTGCAGTCATTCTACAAGAGGATCAACCTGTTGCCTATGCATTGAGAACTCCTACCCAACTGGCATGCAGTATGCCCAGATAGAGAAAAAGCTTTTGGCAATTGTGTTTGCATTATGTTTATGGTAGACCTAGCCAGATCGAAACTGACCACCAACCTTTAGTCACAATCTTGAGAAAGCCTATGCATTCAGCTCCAGCCAGACTGGAGTGTATAATGCTAAGATTGCAAAAGTATAATTTCAATCTTGTCTACAAGAAAGGCAAACTTCTTTATCTTGCTGATACCTTATCCAGATCACCCAAAACACCACAGAGCAGCACAAGAATGAGAATCTTGATTTTGAAGTTATGGAAGTGAGAAATTTTTCTTCCACGTGTTTTGAAGAGTTGAGAGATCACACAGCCACAGATCCACTTTTACAGAGGCTCAACTACTTTATCAATCATGGATGGCATCAACGCAATCTAGTTTACCTCAAGAAATGCAATCTTAGTTTCTATACAGAGATGAAATTTTGCCTGATAAAGGTATCATCATGAAAGGTCTGAAAGTAATTGTTCCAAAGTTCTTGCAACAAGTGTACATTATTATCTTACATCATGGTCCCCCAGCAGTTGATTCTACCAAAAGAATGGCAAGAGGACTAGTATTTTGGCCTTCTATCTCACAAGACATTGACAGAGCACTTTTAGCTTGTTCAGTGTGTAATAGTACAAAGTCACATCAACAGAAGGAACCACAACAGCTAAATCAGTTTCCAGAATCACCTTGGTTGACAGTAGCCACAGATATCTTTGAGTGGAATGGTCAACATTATCTGGTGTTAGTGGACTCTTAGTCCACTTGGTTTGAGATTGGCCTACTTTCTAACCTAGCATCCAGTACTGTCATTACAAAGATGAAGTGTCATTTTGCTGTACATGGTAGTCTGCACAAAGTTATTTTTGACAATGGCATGCAGCTTACAAGCCAACAGCACAAAAGATTTGCTGAAGAATGGGGCTTTACTCTTTTCACAAGTAGCCCAGATTACCTGCAGTCAAATGGTTTGGCAGAATGAGCAGTTCAAAGTGCAAAACAGTTACTTGAGAAGTCAAAATTGGATAATAGATATGTTTTCCCGAATCTCTCCTTTTATGGAGGTTCAAGCAGAAAACATATCCACGCTCACTGAGCAGGGACAACCGGAAGAGATGTCAGTCAATGGAAGAGTAGGAGGTGACTATGAATGACCAGAAGTGAGGGCCGTGAGCTTATCATTAGTTTTTAATCTTCCTACATTTGAAATCACACCCGTGCATCTGAGTATTCTGGGCATGGGTCCTTCTTTTACCAGCAGTACCCATGGATGTGTACAATGCTGTATTAGGGGTATGAATGTTTACCAGGGAAGTTATTTTGAAGTTGCTTTGTAAAAATGACATTAATGACTGCAAAACATACAAAAAAAACAGTGCATTTAACCTTCCACTTAATTCTACTCTAGAGGCTTTTGTATGGGTTTGTGAACAGGAATTACATCAAGTTCTTGTAAGTAAAAGAGGTAAGCGATTGTTTAACCTAACAAAAGACCAGTTTACAGTAATGATAGAATTTAAATTGTTAGATTTGATATGCATTAGGTCTGCTGATAAGGGAGGAGCCCTAGTGGTAATGGAGAATGATTTTTATGTTGCTAATATGTTAAAGCATTTGTCAGAGAAGAATGTATATCATTGCACAGATTTTAGTAAAATTAATTGTTTTAAAAAGAAAGTGCATTTGATATTATATGACTTGCTTATGCAAGTATTGATTACATATGAACTTTATATGTTTTTTTTTTCTGATTGAAGAACCAATCTTACCTGTTTTAAATGGCCTACCTAAAGTTCATAAAAATTACGTAATTCCACCCATGTGACCCATTGTGGTGGGACATGGTTGGATGACTGAGACCATTTCAATTTATGTAGAAGACAAACTGAAAAATGTTTTAAAGGAAGCTCTGGCTGTATTAAAAGACACTGAGGGCTTTTTGACTAGACTCTATAACAAGGTTCAAAATGTTGATTGTTCAAGTTTTTTACTGACGATGGATGTGAATACCACAGTCATACCTAATGATTTTGGTGTGGATGTAATCAGGTTCAAGCACAGTAATTATACACATGCTTCTCGGCCTAGACCTATTGTCAGCAGCACCAGTAATACCGACTTCAGCATCTAGCACATGCAGATGTAGAATAGCTGCAGCAGTCCATAGCATTATCTCGGTTTAAATTTTCAAGTCTCTACTCCAAGCATGTTGAAGTATCAAGAGGAAATCAGAATGTAGGTGGTATGCATAATTTATACATTTGTTGAGTAGGACCACCATGTGAGATTGGCTAATTAAGATGGAATTCACCTGCTTAGGATATATTTATCTTGATTTAAAGTCCTGCTTCATTAAGCTGTAATGCTCTGTGTGCACCATCATGTAGCAGAGCAATGCAATGCACAACTAAGGTAAGGCATGTAAAAATATTATATTTTTATCCCTGTTGTCATGAAACATACAGAAAACACTAATCACACTTCATTTATATAGGCTTCAATGTCAGATGAGCATGAGAAAAGTTGCCATACCCTGTATTTGGACCCAGGAGCATCTGCACTCTAGTCCAACACCTAACACCTGTCACCATAGGAGTAGTTATGCATATTCCCAAAACTGGAGGAAATGAACAGAGATCAGCTCTACTTATCGGGTTTGCATTATGCCCAGCAGTGCTCTGCGATATTGATTGAATGCATCTGGGTTCTATTTTTGGATGTCTAGCTCATGTCTGATACGTTGGTGGTCTCATCACTCAAACGAGGTATGCATTGCCATTACTGTTTGCACAAAGTGATGCAATGCACAAACATGTATAAAACATCCAAACAATACAACAAAGTAATCTGACTACCCCCCCCATTTCATCAACAAACATGGAAAACCTAAACACTGTGTAGAAGTTTACATGAAGTGAACAGCCATAAACAGTGACAATAGAACTTTTTTAGAGCTATTACAAATGAAATGGAAACCTGACTATTCTGAATGTTATTTTGTTACTATGGACATTGTATCCCTGTCCATGGTCATACCGAATCAATGGGGTATTGATTAGTGAACTATTGCATAGCAAGGGGGTTCAGGGTGACAAAATACACTTGATTTGTAGCCTATTGGACATTATTTTAAGTAACAATGTTTTTATGTTCAGTGATGAATACTACATTCATAAGGTTGGTGTGGTGATGGGCACAGCCTGTGCCAACAGCTACGCCAACCTTTCATTGCAATGGGAAACAGAGTTTATATAGCAATAACCCACGCCTGGGTGTGGGTAATGCTAAATTTACCGACGGTTGGCGTGGTTTGGTCGGCAAGCCCTCGACCAAACAGCCAACCGTGGTAAATTTAGCATTACCCACACCCAAAAGTGGGTTATTGCTATTATACCATGACATTATTTAAAAAAAGAAACTATTACTTTTCTTAAATAATGGCATAGTATAATGCCTGTTTGCTGCCCTTCCGCAGATGTCTGGCATCATGACAGCTCTGATGTACCGCGCCTGTGCAGTACATCAGAGTTGTAGTTAACGGAGAAAGCAAGATCTCCATTGCTTTTTGGTGTCAGCTATGTTAAATGAGTTTAACATAGCGAGACAGTTTAAAATAAGCAACGGAGATGTCCGTTGCTTATTTTAAACTGTCTCGCTATGTTAAACTCATTTAACATAGCGAGACATAAAAAGCAACGGAGATCTTGCTTTCTCCGTTGCTTTTTAAACATTCGCTATGTTAAATGGGTTTAACATGCGAGACAGCTTTAAAATAAGCAACGGAGATCTCCGTTGCTTATTTTAAGTGTCTCGCCATGTTAAACCCATTTAACATAGCGAGACAGTGTTTTAAAAAAACAAGTTATACTAATGGAAAAAAGTCCGGGCGACCGGACCTTTTTCCATTAGTATAACTCGATTTACAACGGGCACGTTGGCCAATCAGCGTGCACGTTTTGGGGGGATCATGGTATAATACTCTTTAATATGACCTATGCTAACTCTGTCTTGTGGTATACTAGATTTGTGGATGATATTTTTTTATTATGGCAAGGAACTGAGACAAGATTAAGAGAGTTTATCCACTATCTCAATATGACCACTAATTTTCTGAGATTTACATACAATTATAGCTTACAACAGGTGGAATTTTTAGATGTGACTGTTAGTAAGCATATGCTGAATACTGTTAAAACCAGTTTGTATAGGAAACTGGTTAGAAAGAATAACCTATTGCACAATACACACATGCACCTGAACCATTGCAAATGTAATATAATAAAAGGACAGGTGGTCAGGTTGATGAGATTATTTAATGATGATGCAGAGCTGAATTCAGCTCTAAAGTGCCTTAAACTGGATTTTATAGAAAGGGGTTAAAAAAGTAAAGATATAGACAGGTACATTAAAGAGGCATGGAAAGATAGACATGGTAGGTGTAAACCATACTTTACCAACAATGCAACAATATGTGACCCCATATATAGTTAGTGTTGTTGAGAGTAGTGAGATGCTGGGACAGATCACTAATGAGAGTAGTAATGATTTGAGAATAACTTTGACATATGCCAGTAATGTAAATATCATCTGCAATATCATTAATAAGAACTGCAATATACTCTCTACTTTGGATGGGTTGAAGGAGACAGTAGGAGACAAACCTAAGTTTAGCTTTTGAAATAATAAGACCCTAAAGAACCATCATTGTTTTAAATCTAGTTTAAATAGGAATACTCTTAGATCAGATAGAGTAGGTACATATACATGCAGGAGTTGTACTACCTGTGCATATATACACACAGGTACTAACTTTGTACACCCTAAGCTAGGCTTCAGAATAGAGCCTTCTCACTATGCTAACTGTAAAACAGTCAATGTAATATATTTCAGTTATTGTGTCAAATGTTTTAAATATTATATTGGCATGACTAATCGACAGTATAAAGACAGGATACTTGAACATATGATGGATATAAGAAATAAAAAGGAAAGTAGTGCCTTGGCTATGCACATCAAGAATGAAGGTAGTGAGCATGTTTAAGTTTCTGGTCTTGGAAATACTTGCAGTCAGAAAAAGGGGAGGAGATATGAGGAATATTACTGAGGCAGCTGAACAAAAATGGATTATGTTACTGTGCGCTGATAAAGCACCTGATTTGAATAATAAGGTCTCCATGAAACAATTCCTGAAAGCGAGACAGTTGAGACACTAGATTTTAGTTTATGTATGCTGTGATGTTTTTAAAAATGTTAATTATGGCTTTAAATAATTTAATTGTTTTTAATTTTAGTAATTAATGTTAATTGGAATACTATTTAATGTGGTTGTTTTAAGTCGTTTTTATCTAAGTCTAATGAAGAGGTTAACCCTTGAAAGCGCTTACTTACAAAAAATTGGATATTCTGCTGTGTTACATCCAGGGTTACAGTGTTTTTTCTCATTTGCCTCTTTTTGCTCTGGTTGTTTTATTGCCTGAGGCTATATTCTTTGTATATATAGGCCTACACAGCTCCTGCTTTTTTGTGACTGAACAAATCCACTGATTTTTGCACTCATTTGCATAATACCCTTACTGACAGCCCGAAATCTACACAGTTAGTCATGTCAGCTGCGCACAGCACAGGAGCATGATTTTAAAGACACAAGGCAGAGTATTACTCTGTCTATTACAACAGTACATGATACGCCTCTTTTCCATGATGTTTATGCTATTCATATTTAATGCCTTTTGTGGCAAGTGGCACACTGTACAAAAATGGTAAATATAATTTTAAATGTATACTAATCTGAAACAGCCCCTGATGCTTTTGGACATCCAGAGTGTATACATCACTCATTATATGTGTGTTACCTTTTCATTGCCTTTCTGTACATATTTCTGGACTTAAACGCCCTTGCTTCTGTGTAGACTTGCATACACTACCAACATGGACACTGCGTCTACATGGTTGTGTTTAAGGTTGTTGGACTGCTCCACCATGATGTTTTGCTTCATTAGCATAAATGTCAGCTACTTCTACTGATATTTTCATTCCACGAAAGTTTTCATCATTGCACATGAATGCGTGTGATTGCCCATCACTACACAAAGTTGACTAAATCGAAAACTCACTGTGCCTGTGTTTGCATCATGCTGCAATACACACACAGAAAAAATGACCATGTTAACTTTATTGAATTCCTCCCATGTCTGCAGGGCAGTGTTTCAGTAACGTGTCACAGTATCTGCACCACTTGTTATTTAAACACAAGCAGACTACCCCTCCTCTAGACTTCGAACTGAGTGCACGGTCTCTAACTGCACAAAACAGTGTGAGCCCTTTCAGCTGTACTGCACTGTCATTAATGTTATTATACAGCCAAGTCTCTGTAAACATAAATACACAAGTATTTCTCACCTTATTTTTCTTTATTATTCAGAATTGATGCCCTGGCTGCTGTGCGTACCTGGCCCCAGCATCTTTTCCTCTGTTTGAGCCATCTATCTTGCATTAGGACTTTAAGAATCTACCTACCCGGTGAAAGGACCCCCTGCAAACAAATCTAACCAACTCTTCTATAGAAAAGAAACTTGCCATCCTGCTTAGGAACCCTGTTCACTAGGAGGCAAGAAAGTTTGAAACATTTATCTTGCACTAGGACTTTAAGAATCTACCTACCCAGTGAAAGGACCCCCTGCAAACAAATCTAACCAACTCTTCTATAGAAAAGAAACTTGCCGTCCTGCTTAGGAACCCTGTTAACTAGGAGGCAAGAAAGTATGTGTTATCTAACAGAGTGGTAAAGCTGAACACTTGCTTAATAACAGGTGTATGCATGTAAATACGCTACCTAGCCAGGATACCCAGCAGCCATACTCCCCTCTCTATCCATTAATACATATACGTTTTCCACTCCTTGTGCTGTCCCCTGCAACTATTTACAGGATCCTTGGCAAATCATGTATCATCTATCTCTGGTCTCCAGCTTCTGCTGTAATATAATTTTTGTCCACAAAATGACAGTCTAAATTAGGATAGCTCCTAATACATCTATCTTTCCCCCTGATATTTAACAATTAAAGTTCAGACCCTGAACTAACAAAAGAAGGACTAAGGAACTTCATCTTGCCCATTCATTCCCACTCTATCTGCTATTTTCCACTGGCATTGCACTCAGCTATCCCTTACTTTCACTACAACTGTTTCCTCCCCTCTATTCCTACCCTTCCCAACTAAAGTACCCAGTAGTCATCTGCTCTCAGATTGGCTTTTGCTCATTTTTCCTCAGTTACCTGTCCGAGCTCTGATTCTAATTCCAACCATCTGCCTTTTGATCTTACTTCCACCTACACCTCTATTCTCTACCTCTACCCCCATCTGTACCCACTTGTTTCACTTCCATCCCCTAACATATCACCTTAGGAAATCCCACTTCCGTTTATTAACCTTCTAGGGTCTAGCCCCTCCTGGTCTAACTGCCCGTCTCTGTATTGCCCTCCCCTTCCCAATTCACATCTTTTAAAATCCCATAAATCCTTCTTACCTGGCGAGGTGCCATCTTTCTTATTCGAAATTGACCCCCTGGCTGCTGTGCGGACCTGGCCCCAGCGTCTTTTACTCTGTAAGCTACTTTCTGTTGCATCTACTGTTTATTGAATGATGTCTGACTAATTATTCGGCTTAGATGTTGGATAGATATATGGGCTTTAGATTCACAATATCTAGCGTGTATTAATTACTATTTTCTGATGTATGTTTTTTGGAAATGGCCATCTGTATTCTGGGCGTATCACGTAGAGTTGTAGTAAGCTAACCCACTTCTGTGAGTAAGAGCTGATCTTAATCCTAGTGTACGCCTGCAGATTAGAGGGTTATTACTGATCGGTTCTTGGCTTGAACAGTGCTGGAGGCTTATTGGACCGAACTAGCCTGCTGAATGGTCTTATCCATGTTAAACCTCTTAGTTTGGTAGCCTTCACTAAATTACCACAGGATAATATGAGTATTTTGTTGTAGTCTTGGGTAATGTGAGTATTTTATTGTATTCTAGTCTTCCCCAGGTTGTGAGTGTTTGACTCACGCTGTTCCTCGGTGCTAGTTATCTGTGTTAACCGGAGGGAATCCAAGCTAATAACTGCTGCTCGGAACTGAAGAGCTCTATATATTCATTCTCTTGGCGCTGCTAGGATCTCCCCTCTACATGAACGATCAAGTACAAAGTACCTCATTTGATATTCTAGTGTCGAGCAACTGCTGTATAGTGATTTATTACCTTAATCAATCTCTATCCTCGGCGCTATAAAGATTTACCCCTAAACAGGTTTAATCCTCTAGATACCTCCTGTGTATATATTGTGTTAAGTGAACATTAGATAACAGCGTGGTATTGCAAAAGATAAAGGAGTGCCATTAATTGGACATTGTCCGTGCGCAAAATAACTCAGAGCCTCCTCTCCTAACTTAATTAGTGGTACGGCATACACAATTTGGCCTCAGGGCTTACCAGGTCCTTGCATTTATGCTGGCCTAGATTGGTACTTGGGCAGGAACTGCTTATAGCCTACTTGTGCATAATCCCAACTCCAGTGATGCACCTATAGAAGTGGGAAGAGCTTGTGGCATCTCAAACTTGTGTAGGCAGTAATACAGATAGCCATCTCTAGCTGTTAGAATTTTATCTTTGTCTCCTTAAATTAGCATATGCGTACTATTTGTCTTGCTATGTGGAAATGCTGTAATTAACCTGAGTAGTTACAGCCTATTCCTGTTTTTATTGTAGTGGAAAATGAGGAACGGAAAAAGAGGAAATAGTCCGAATGTAATAACACAAGGTTTGGTATCACTAGGTTTTCATGTTATTAATTACCTTAGTCTCCCTGTGGCTCACTGCTTATATTCATTAGGACCTACCATAACACAGCTGTAATTTATTAAGTATTCCTAGCTGGACTGCTGTAAACTGCTTAGAACATTTTCTTTATATTGATAAAGTATTCTGTGCCATTATTAGTTTGAACTGGTGCCTCTAGACTTAGATACCGCAGTATGTCTTGCTATGTAATCTCAGCAATGATTGTTTTCTACTGTTTTGTTTGAACTGAAATGCTGTGTTCACTACCCTAGCTCTATTTAAATGTCTGTTTTCTTACCCCTTCATTGTTTCTCTTGTCCCCACCATTCCTAGGTTTCAAACATCTGTCTTGCACTAGGACTTTAAGAATCTACCTAAACGGTGAAAGGACCCCCTGCAAACAAATATAACTAACTCTTCTATAGAAAAGAAACTTGCCATCCTGCTTAGGAACACTGTTCACTAGGATGCACATGTTGTCTAACAGAGCGGTATGTGAATATCCAGTGAGATTAGTTTATGGTCTGATCTTACCAGTGAGGAATACACTTCTGGTCTGGAGCATAGAGTCCCCATGTTGGTGATGATCAGGTCCAGTATGTTTTCCCCTCTTGGGGGAGTGGTAACAAGGTTTTCCATAGCATTTGAGTTTATAAATTCTAGGAACCTTTGAGCTAGGGTGTTGGAGATAGAGTAATGCTCCCAGTCTATGTTTGGGTAGTTGAAGTCACCCAATATAATGGTGTTTGGAGAGACTTTCATATTTTCCAGTGTTCTCAGGAAGGCCAAGTGGGGTTCCTGGGTTTGGGAGGGTGGTCTGTAGCAGGCTATGAACTGGAAGGCAGTTTTACCCACTGTTAGTTGCACATGGATAGTCTCTGATGCTTCGTGCTGTGCCACCAACCTGGAGGTGTGGGTGTCTTTGATAATATTGATACTCCCCCTCCTTTTGTGGTTAGGTCCAAGTTTTGGGGCCGAAAAGCATGGTATGAGGTATAACCTGGTAGTGCTGGGGTGCTCTCGGGAGCTTTGAACCAGGTTTCTGTTACTGCACAGATATCGATGTTCTCCATGCTAAAGAGAGTTTCGAGTGTTTGCATCTTGAGGTTTAGACTTCTGGCCTTGAGTAGCATTACTCTTAGTTTCTTATCCCTTGTGAGACCTATGGAGGTAGGTTTGTCTTTTGAGCCTTGCCTAAAAAAGGCACAATGGGGGTAGAAAGAGCCTTTGCCAATATCCGAAAGCCCAGGGGTGACAGGTGCAAGCCATCGCTAGCGAAGCATTGTGGCTTGTCGAGCATGTCATCTCAGGCTGATAGGCATTGGATCCCCTTTGAATGACACCAATACTTAAGCCAATTGTTGAAATTGATCATCTTGTCTTCATATTGTGGCATCATTCTTGGTGAGGGTAAGATGCTACTCAAGGTCAGGGTCATACTGGCCTGGGCTACATGCTCAGAGTGCTCCTCTATGTCTCTTTTCATGTAGTCCAGGGAGGTACATCTCAGGTCATTCGCACCAGCATGGACAATGACTGAGTCATATTTGTACTTGCCTTGGAGTGACCTGATTGCTTGTGTTATGTGGCGGTTCCTAGCACCCGACAGGCAGCTCACCATGACCTTCTCATTGTTCAGCCTGGTGAGCAGGACGTCAGTGTGCCTGACGATAGAGTCACCTATTACAAGTGTATCAGGTGTGTTGTTTAGTCTTAAGGGCAGTGACTGTTCGGCACACTGGCTTTGTGAGCTATGTGTTGCATGTGTTTTGTTTTGGGCTAGCGGTTGCTTGGGTGTCTGCTTTGGAGGTCTCTGCTGCTTAGGCAGATTTTTATTTAGAGCCTCCGAGTATGTTTTTGTGTGTTTATGTGTTTGGTTTGCTGTTGTGGTAGGTCTATGTGAGTCTGGAATTGTAGTGAGTGTGGTTTCCTTCTCCTCCTTACTGGTTATGCCAGTACTGAGTTGAGAGAGCTTAGCCTCCAGTTTGGCTATATGGTTGCATCTCTCACGTGTGTTGGAATTTGTTGGGAGTAGGAGAGGGTTGTCTGTGTACATGAGGCAGTTGTAACATTGCCTCAAGTTTCCCAGATTCACTAGCTGGACTGAAGAGGAGAGACAACTGACCTTTGGACATGCTAGAATAGTATTGGTAATTCCTTTATAATTGAAAAAAAAGGCCAATGGGGAACAAGGTACTCAAGGGGAGTTTGTGAGGGTGTAGTACTTTTAATTTTTTAGTGCTGACTTAGTGAGCAAGTGCCAGGTAACTTAAATGCAATGTGTTACAGGTAACTTAAATGCAAAAATGACAAACAGTAACTTTCTTTCAAGTGAAACAAGGAAATAAGTACAGTAAGCAATGCAGATATCACTAGGGATCCACAGAAGCACTGAAAAGCCGCGTTTTAGGTGAAATTAGCGTTTCAGGGAAATAAGCAAACAAACAACAAGCATACATACAAAGCTAGATTCAGCAGGCCTGGATCTAGTCTATGCTACAGCAAACAAGGTGTACCAATTTCAGTAAGAAACAGTTCAAATATGCAGGCACTATAAGCCTTTAACCAGAAATTCCCAGCTCAGAAGGGCAGAGTCCAGCCTCTCCTCCCACAAGAGTGCAGACCACGAACATTCTTAATGTAAAATAACTGGCCTGAAGCCCAAGTGCTTAAAGCAGAACTAATACACTTTTAGAATAACAGACACTGAGCCCTCAATCAGCAGTTCCCAACTTAGAAGGATGTAAGCTACCTGTCCTGCCACCACAGTTCCGGCCACAAACTTTCTTAATGTAAAACAACTGGTCTGAAGCCCAAGTGCTTAAACTAAAAGTCTTAGAATGAGTTACACCAAGCAGTAATAAATACAATTGAGTACTTTTAAGATGATGCAAAAGCAAAATAAAGTAGGAAGAAACACAAATACAGCAAAAGCAGATAACATTTTTTTTTTTTAAGTGGAAAGAGAGAAAGGAAAGAGAGAAAGGAGTAGCAGAAACTAAGCTGATTGGCCTTCTCAAATGTTCTCCCTGTACTGGGTAGAATGAGGTAATGGCACTAGACTGGGAGGAGGGTCCCAGATCAAATTTACACTAGGGGCGGGCAACTGCAAAGCTACCAACTATAAAAACACTATAACAACAGGGAGGGAGGGTGAGAAACAAACTGCAGAAATGTTTCTCACACCTGAAAAGCAGCAGTCAGCCTTTAAATGAAAGTTTTAAACAGCTAAAGGAGCCTCTAGAAAAAAGAGTTTAACTGCAACAAGTTATTAGAAACAAACAACCCAACAGATGCTTAATAAAAGTGGACAATTTCCAGTTAATACCTCACACACAGTGAAACTAGCTAGAAAAATACACAGTACTCAAAGTGCTATAAATAACAAAGAAATAAAGAATCATCTATCTCTGCTCTCTAGCTTCTGCTGTAATATAATTGTTGACCATTAGAAGACACTCTAAACTAGGATAACTCCAAATACATCTATCTTTCCCCCTATTATTTAACGTAACTAAAAATCAGACCCTGAGCTAACAAAAAAAGGTCTAAGGAACTTCTTCCTGCCCATTCTTTCCCACTATATCTGCTACTTTCCACTGGCATTGCACTCAGCTATCCCTTACTATCACTACCACTGTTTTCTCCCCTCAATACCTAACCTTCCCAACTAAAGTACCCAGTAGTCAGCTGCTCTCAGATTGGTTTTTGCTGACTTTTCTTGGATACCTGTCAGAGCTCTGATTCTAATTCCCACTGACTATCTGCCTCTTGATCTTACTTCCACCTACACCTCTATTCTCTACCCCTGCCCCATCTGTACCTGCTCATTTCTCTTCCACCCCCCTCTACCATACACCTTAGGACATCCCACTTTCATTTATTAATCTTCTAGGGTCTAGCCCTTCCTGATCTAACTGCCTGCTTCTGTATTCCCCTCCTCTTCCCACTCACATCCTTTCTAATTCCATAAATCTTTCTTACCTGGCGAGGCACCATCTTTATTATTCGAAATTGACCCCCTGGCTGCTGTGCGTACCTGGCTCCAGCATCTTTTACTGTGTAAGTTACTCTCTGTTGTATCTACTGCTGATTGAATGATGTCTAACTAATTATATGGCTTAGCTGTTGGATAGATGTATGGGCTTTAGATTTACAATGTCTAGCATGTATTAATTACTATTTTCTGATGTATGTTTTTTTGGAAATGGCCGTCTGTATTCTGGGTGTACCACATGGAGTTGTAATAAGCTATCCCATTTCTGCGAGTAGGAGCTGCTCTTACCCTTAGTGTAGTCCTGAAGATTAAAGGGTTATTACTGATTGGTTCTTGGCTTGAACAGTGCTGGAGGCTTATTGAACTGAACTAGTCTGCTTAATGGTCTTACCCTTGTTAAACCTCTTAGTTTGGTAGACTTTGCTAAATGACCTCAGGATAATGTGAGTATTTTATTGTAGTCCAGGGTAATGCGAGTATTTTATTGTAGTCTAACCTTCCCCAGGTGGTGAGTGTTTGACTCGCGCTGTTTTCCTATGCTAGTTATCTGTTTTAACCTGAGGGATTCCAAGCTAATAGCTGCTTCTTGGAACTGAAGAGCTCTATATATTCGCTCTCTTGGCACTGTTAGGATCACCCGTCTACACCAATGATCAAGTACAAAGTACCTCCTTTGGTATCCTAGTGTCGAGCAACTGCTGCACGGTGATTTATTACCTTAATCAATCTGTATCCTTGGCGCTATAAAGATTTACCCCTAAACAGGTTTAAGGCTCTAGATACCTCCTGTGGATATATTGTGTTAAGTGAACGCTAGGTAAAGGTAAACGCAAAAGTTAAAGGAGCACCATTAATTGGACAGTGTCCGTGTGCAAAATAACTCAGGGTCTCCTCTCCTAACTTAATTAGTGGTACGACATACACAATTTGGCCTCAGGGCTTACCGTGTCCTAGCTTTTATGCTAGCCTAGATCGGTGCTTGTGCAGGGACTTCTTATAGCCTACCTGTGCATAATCTCACCTCCAGTGATGCACCTATAGAAGTGGGAAGAGCTTGAGGCACCTCAAACTTGTGTAGGCAGTGATGCACATAGCTATCGCTAGCTGTTAGATTTTTATCTTTGTCTTCTTAAGTTAGTGTACACGTACTATTTGTCTTGCTATGTGGAAATGCTGTACTTAAACTGAGTAGTTTCTGCCTATTCCTGTTTTTATTGTGGTGGAAAATGAGGAACTAGTCCGAATGTAATAACACAAGGTTTGGTTTAACTAGGTTTTCATGTTATTAATTACCTTAGTGTCCCTGTCGCTCACTGCTTTTATTGTTTAGCACCTAGCATAGCACAGCTGTAATTTATTAAGTATTCCTAGCTAGACTGCTGTAAACTGCTTAGAACCTTTCCCTTACTTTGATAAAGTATTGTGTGCCATTATTAGTTTGAACTGGTGCCTCTAGACTTAGATACCGCAGTAAGCCTTGCTATTTGTCTGTAATCTCAGCAGTGATAGTTTTTAACTGTTTTGTTTGAACTGAAATGCTGTGTTCACTACCCTAACTCTATTTAAATGTCTGTTTTCTTACCCCTTCATTGTTTCTCTTGTCCCCACCATTCCTAGGTTTCAAACATCTGTCTTGCACCAGGACTTTAAGAATCTACCTAAACGGTGAAAGGACCCCCTACAAACAAATCTAACCAACTCTTCTATAGAAAAGAAACTTGCCATCCTGCTTAGGAACCCTGTTCACTAGGAGGTAAGAAAATACAGAGCAGTAAAGCTGAACACATGCTTAATAACTGGTGTTGTATGTAAATACGCTACCTAGCCAGGATACCCAGCAGCCATACTCCCCTTTCTACCCCTTAATGCATATACATTTTCCACTCCTTGTGCCGTCTCCTGCAACTATTTACAGGAGCCTTCGCAATCCCTGCATCATCTATCTCTGCTCTCTAGCTTCTACTGTAATATAAGTTTTGACCAATAGATGGCACTTTAACAAGGATAGCTCCTAATACATCTATCTTTCCCCCAATATTTAACTTAAATAAAGTTCATACCCTAAACTAACAAAAGAAGGACTAAGGAACTTCTTCCTGCCCATTCTTTCCCATTCTATCTGCTACTTTCCATTGGCATTGCACTCAGCTAGCACTTACTATCACTATCACTGTTTCCTCCCCTCTATACCTACCCTTCAAAACTAAAGTACCCAGTATTCAGCTGCTCTCAGATTGGCTTTTGGTCACTTTTCTGGGTTACCTGTCCGAGCTCTGATTCTAATTCCCACTGTATCTGACTCTTGATCTTACCTCCACCTACACCTCTATTCTCTCCCCGTACCCTATCTGTACCCGCCCGTTTCTCTTCTACCCCCCTCTAACATATCACCTTAGGACATCCCACTTTCATTTTTTTAACCTTCTGGGGTCTAGCCCCTCCTCATCTAACTGCCCGACTCTGTATTCCCCTCCACTTCCCACTTCACATCCTTTGTAATCCCATAAATCCTTCTTACCTGGCGAGGCACCATCTTTATTATTTGGAATTGACCCCCTAGCTGCTGCGCATACCTTGCCCAAGCATCTTTGACTCTTTAAGTTGCTTTCTGTTGTATCTACTGCTTATTGAATGATGTCTGACTAATTATGTAGCTTAGGTGTTGGACTGATATATGGGCTTTAGATTTACAATGTCTAGCGTGTATTAATTACTATTTTCTGATGTATGTTTTTTGGAAACGGCCATATGTATTCTGTGCGTACCATGTGGAGTTGTAGTAATCTATCCCACTTCTGCAAGTAAGAGCTGCTCTTACCCTTAGTGTAGTCCTGCAGATTAGAGAGTTATTACTGATTGGTTTATGGTTTGAACAATGCTGGAGGCTTATTGGCCTGAACTAGCTTGCTTAATGGTCTTACCCATGTTAAACCTCTTAGTTTGGTAACCTTTGCTTAATGACCTCATGATAATGCGAGTATTTTATTGTAGTCTAGGGTAATGTCAGTATTTTATTGTAGTCTAACCTTCCCCAGGTTGTGAGCATTTGATTTGTGCTGTTCCCCTATTCTAGTTATTTGTTTTAACCTGAGGGAATCCAAGCTAACAGCTGCTGCTCAGAACTGAAGAGCTATATATATATATATATATATATATATATATATATATCTATATATATATATATATATATATATATATATATATATATAACTATATATTCGCTCTCTTGCTGCTGCTAGGATCTCCCCTCTACACCAACAATGAAGTACAAAGTACCTCCTTTGATATCCTAGTGTCAAGCAACTGCTGCACAGTGATTTATTACCTTAATCAATCTGTATCCTCGGCGCTATAAAGATTTACCCCTAAACAGGTTTATGGCTCTAGATAACTCCTGTGGATTTATTGTGTTAAGCGAACGCTAGATAACAGTGCAGTATTGCCAACGTTAAAGGAGCGCTGTTAATTGGACAGTGTCCATGCGCAAAATAACTCAGAGCCTCCTCTCCTAACTTAATTAGTGGTATGAGATACACAATTTGGCCTCAGGGCTTACCGTGTCCTAGCTTTTATGCTAGCCTAGATCGGTGCTTGTGCAGGAACTGCTTATAGCCTACATGTGAATAATCCCAACTCCAGTGATGCACTTATAGAAGTGGGAAGAGCTTGAGGCACCTCAAACTTGTGTAGGCAGTGATACACATAGCCATCGCTAGCTGTTAGATTTTTATCTTTGTTTCCATAAGTTAGCATATGAGTACTATTTGTCTTGCTATGTGGAAATGCTGTAATTAACCTGAGTAGTTACAGCCTATTCCTATTTTTATTGTGGTGGAAAATGAGGAACTAGTCAGTAGCAGCTGGTATCTTCAAATCAAAAGGGGGCTGCAGGAGACAGCTGAATGGGTGGGGCCAATGGGAAGGGGTGTGGCCAACGAAAAGGGGTGGAGTTATGACACAGAGGGATCAATGCTGGACATGCTTACTAATTTAAAATTAATATACGACTGGACAGGCCAACAAGTAACAACAGGATCCAAAATCAGTCACAGTCACAATCATCAAGTTGCACTGAACACAAGGGCACGCACGAAATTACTTAATATAAAATTTATTGTCTTTGACAACAATACTGGTTGAGCGCTTTCATCTACTGGTAGTAGATTTCATCAGAACCAACATTAACAGCCACTACTCACTTTTTATATGGCTTTACACCAATCACAAACTTAAAACATTTCCTACCCTGTATATACTAATTAACCATTTAAAGTGCTCAGTGCATTGATTCCAGAACAACTACCTATCTAATATATCTTTAATAGCTTATACTAACCCCTTGAAGTTTTAGCCTATTCAAAATCTCTTATTTAATAAACAATGCCTAACTTTTATTAATTTACTAATAAAACAGACTTTAAGATATGTACATTTTCCTTAAAAAACACATTTGAAAAACACAATTAAAAAATTTATTTATAAACTCATTTAAAAAATACATAAAAAGTATTACCCATCCTAATGTACTTTATACTTGATCCCTTTGTATTCATAACACAATTTTTCTATTACTGAACTATTACCATATAATATTCTTACTACTAAACACTCATCTATTGTTCTCTAATACTGGCTTAAAAGAGATGGTGTCGTTAAGTCCAGGATATTCAGAGGCATTAAGTTTAATTTGCCATCTTGTCTCCCTCTCTCTCAATAATAATTTTATATTCCCTCCCCTGGGGTTAGGCTTAATACATTCCAAAATCGCAAAATTAAATGTATTACATACCCTATTTCCATTCAGATGTCTCCAAAGGGCATTTTTTGTATCCTCCCTTTTTATCTTATAATAATGCTCATGCATTCTATTTCTCAGACGTCTAACTGTCATCCCCACATAATAACAAGGACATTTCGTACACTTTGCTAAATAGACCACGTGGGAAGTCCTACAATTGCCTTTTCTAAATTTTATTTTTGTGTTGTGAACATCTTCCAGTGTAATTGTCGGTACTGACATATTTACACTGATTACAACTTCCACATTTAGTGGTGTGTGTATCCTGCTGTCCATATTTGGAATTGTTTTTCTTCCCTAGTCTCATCTTAAGATTGTTCCCATTCCTATATACAAATTTGGGTGCATCCCCCACTATCTTATATACACTCTCCTCAGTTTTTAAGATATTCCAATTGTTCTGTATTATTTGTTTGATGCCATTTGCTTCCGGTGCATATTGTACTATACATGCTCTGGTATATTCATTCATTTCCAAGGATCTTTTTTGTCCATTTATAACCCCATTTGCTTCTCCTAGTATGGGCTTGTATTTTTTACCCCATTCTTTCTTTACATATTCCGTAATATCCAGAATCATCTCCTTAGGGTATCCCCTAACTTCAAACATTTTACCTATATTATCCATCTCCAATACCATATCCGAATACTGTGATGTCATTCTTGCCGCTCTTATACATTGCCCTTTTACTATACTCCTTTTCTGGTGTATGGGGTGACAGCTGGTAAACTCTAAATAATCATTACTAAAGGTTTCTTTCCTATATATGTTAGATTTGAATATACCATTCTCTATAGTAACTTTGGTGTCTAAAAATGATATACTATTCTTATTCATACTAAATGTGAAACTTAGGTATTCACATCTAGTGTTAAGATAATTTATAAATTCTTTAATGCTGCTTACATTACCCCTCCACACTAAGAATGCATCAACAAAAAATCTAAGATAGCATACAATATTTTCCTTCCATTTGCTTTCTAAAATATATTCATTTTCCCAATCTAGAAGGAACAAGTTTGCAAACATGGGGGCACAAGCTGCCCCCATTGCTACTCCTTTACTTTGCCTGTAATATTCCCCTTGGAAAATTATGTAATTGTGGGACAAAACTATTTCCATAAATTCCAAGATTAGCATTATTTTCTCCCATTACAAGTCACTATATTTTTGTATGCTATGTTGAAATCTAGTTAATCCTTCTTCTAGAGGAATACTGGAAAAAAGATCAACAACATCTATGGTCACTAAAATACTTTTGTTAGTGATATATCCATTATCTAACCTTCCTAGGAAATCCCAGGAATCTTTCACAATATGACTGACCTTATTGTATACAGGTTTTAACCATATGTCCACTACTTTGCCAAATGGAAAAGTTTTGGATTTGCTACCCGAGATGATGGGTCGGAAAGGGAGATCCGCTAGGTCTTTATGCACTTTTGGGATTCCTACTATAGTGCTAACAATGGGAGAATCCTCCTTTAGGAATTCATACAAATTTGTACTAATTATTTTATCTAATAACATTTCTTCTAATATTAAGTCCACTTTGTGATGTCCAATGTTAACTTCATTAATGAATGTCACCTCATAGTTACCTAAATTAAATAATATACTATTGATTTTATTATTGTATTCATCAGCATCATACATAACAACCCCCCCTCTCTTGTCAGGTTTCATTATTCTTATATTATTGCTGGCCTGTATTTGTCTAAGTGATTCATATTCTTTGAAATGCAGATTATAATGATGTTTTGTTCCTTTGTTCATATATTCATATATTCATATAGCTCTTTAATTACAACCTTTTCAAATATAGCCAACGTACTGTTCATAGGGGGGGTAAAGGTGCTTCTCTTCTTGAATTCATCCATCTCGCCTACTTTGTTCCCCTTAAAATATATGGCTAAGTTAAGCTTCCTTAAATATTTTTTGAAATCTATGATGTGATCCACTATATTACCATTGTCATTGGGTACATATTTCATTCCTTTAGATAAAAGTTTGAAGAAATCTTTACTTAATTCTGTCTGTGTATAATTATAAATACTAAAATCTCCCAAACTATAGCGCACATCACTGTGTTTTATAATTTTATCTCTTCTTCCTAACTGCTCTTTCCCTTGTAGTTCCTTGTCCTTCCCCAATTGTTTCCTTGCCACCTGTTTTGTATCCTGTTCCACTCGTTGTGGTAGTTTCCCCACTTTTTGTTTCCCCCTAAAAAATCTTTTGAATAGCCATCCCTTCCATTTCTTTCACTATAGTGTCTATCAAACCTTTCTTCATGCATACCATTAGTCGTTTCTGTTCTCATAACATTATTAACATTTCCCGTATTGGTACCTAATTTGTAGGCTTCACCCCTTTCATACTGTTGTATATCCCTCCTCAATTTTTTACATTTCCGGTCATACTGTTTATTAATTTGATTTTCTACCCAAGTAAATTGTGTATTAAAACACATTTCAAATTCATCAAATAACAAATCACTAGTAATCATTTGATCCAGCTGTTCAATTTCAGACAAAAGACCACAAATCTTTGTATCATTACATGATATTATAAATTTCATAAATGTAAAACCAAAATCATTGAACATTTTAGTACATTCTTTTACATTCTCATCATCCATTTTAATTCCCATCGGCCATTTATAAAACCTTAGGCCCATAGGAACAATATTAGAATCTAAGCATTTCTTTAAATATGTATTATCCAATTGGACACTTTTTAACACTTTTAGTTTCTTGCCAAACTCGTAAATATAGTCCTTCAATGTCCTATTTTCCTCTTCGTGATTGTCATTCACTTCACATTCTCTTACTTTTTCTTTATTTCCATTATTTTTCCATGCTTACTAATTTACATGAAATAAATGCTCAGTCACTATGGCGCATGCTGAATACTCTACACAGCACACATTGTTACACACACACACACACACACACACATATGTATATATATATATATATATATATATATACATATATGTATATATATATATATATATATATATATATATATATATATATATATATATATATATATATATATATACTGGTTGGTTTGAACACTTACCTCTGCGGTATGCGGCAAACAGTACTTTGTACTCTGTTTCTGCACCTGAGGAGAAGCTGTGGTCTGGTCTGAAACACATCAGGTTATACTGGATTTATTTTTTCTTCCTTTTCATGGAGGCTCAAAAAGGACAGTTTAAAGTTTCCCATGCAAATACTATTCATGTGACCCCCCACCTGGTTCCAAATAAGTGCTTTTAGTCTTCTCTTTCTGCTGTTCCCGTTAGGGGTTGCTACAGCAGATCTGTTTCCATTTCTTCCTGTCCTCTGCATCTTGCTCTGTCACACCAACCACCTGCATGTCCTCTCTCACCACATCCATAAACCTTATGAGGCCTTCCTCTTTTCTTCTTCCTTGGCAGCTCCATCCTTAGCATCCTTTTCCCAATATACCCAGCATTCATCCTCAGCACATGTCCAAATCAACACAATCTCGCCTTTGGGCATGCCTTCCCCCTCTTCTCCTTCGGCCAACAGTTGCCCAATTTCCATCAGCGTCCTGTTGGCTAACAGTACTGGTGGTGGTTATGGTTAATCCGGGCCTCGACCAATCCGGTATGGAAATCTGTATTGTTGTCCACATATGTCATTTGGCAGAGGTTATACTGAATGCCCTTCCTGACGTAACCCTCCCCATTTATCTGGGCTTGGGACCGGCACGTAGAAATGCACTGGCTTGTGCATCCCCAGTGGATGGGTTACATAAGTGCTTGTAGTATAGTACCAAATAAGTGCATCTATTGTGTTCCTCTGTGTATTTTGTTCCTCTGTTACTTATAGATAAAGTCCATTCGTCTGTCTTTATTTTGTGCAAACAAATCAATAACTCTTTGGTTGAAGTTAGTTATACTCCACGTTAACTCCTTTCCTATGGAAATCATACTCAGTGCATTCAATCTTTCTTGCCCCATTGTACTACGAAGAACCATTTTATTTCTTTTCAATGTTGAGAAACACCTTTCTTCCTCAGCAGTTGACATTGGTGTGGTGGCTATAATTAACAACACACTGTAAATCTGTGAAAACACACTGGTTAAGGAGTTGTCCACCAAGAATTTTAACATCTGGACTGCACTGCCAGTTGCTGCAAAGTCTTCACATTGATACACCACTTCAAGTTATGTTCTAAGTTGTCACCTCAACAGGAATGGATAGTTGTCTGTTGTTGCTGTGAAAATATTTTCTGGAAACTCTCTTATGTATGCTGAAAACTTTTCAGGCAGAAGTAACTGAGAAGCTTGAAGATGGCCAGTTTGTTGAAATCATGATGTTACCTGGAACTTTATGACATCACACACTTCCTTTGCAGTGATTGATAATGTCTCATGCAGTGGTTGAGAAGCTGATGGCCCTTGTCTACGTCTTGACAGGATGTTCTCTGTCTGTAGATACTGTTCTGCAATACCGTCAATACTCAATCTGACGCCATCAATTTCATTCAAAAATGTATGCACATCCTTTTCAACATCAGTTACATCTGTGGTACAACACTGAAGTTGCCTGTGCAGAATGTCAACATGGGGCACTATATGATGGAAAACAGCAAGCCAAAATTTAAATTCATCATCTTCAACTGTTCGCAGTAGCCCATTTGCTTCCTGTACAGTTGCTGCAGCAGATGTAGGACACTTGTACAAATAAAGAAAGCACTCTGACAGTGACTCCAAGTTCTCGTACACTGCATTTACAGTACGGATGTTAAAATTCCACCGTGTTCCTGACACTCTTGTCATGCACCGTGATACTATACTATCCAGAG
The DNA here is from genome assembly GCF_019279795.1 of Protopterus annectens. Taxonomy (NCBI): domain Eukaryota; kingdom Metazoa; phylum Chordata; order Ceratodontiformes; family Protopteridae; genus Protopterus; species Protopterus annectens. Next base: position 178,693,964 of record NC_056736.1, read on the forward strand.
CAGCTTGTCTTTGAACTGAACGACTGAAAAAGGCTGGAATTCCACCAAGTGTTAAAAAAATGTCCTTGCTTCAGTGTTTTGTTGTGTGTCTCTTTATTTTACCAGATTAAGTTGGTGAGCATATCAGTGTACATAGTAGGCATATTTAAACTCTCCTCTTATGATGGCCTGGACACCATGCTGAACACTACCCATAACAGATGCACCATCATAAATCTGAGCAATCACTTTTTCATGCTGGTCACCCACTACTTCCTTCAACTGTTGTTTTATCACACCAGCAATATGTCCTGCTGTCTGTCCAGGTGGTGTAAAGTATCCCCACAAATATTCCAACACCTGTCCATTGACAATGTAATGGAACACAACAGCAATTTGCCATAGCCCAGCAACATCAGTGGTTTCATCTGCAATTACTTCTACAAATTTTGCAGTACGAATCTCCTTTTTTTATTTCTTCTCTACATATTGTTAGCATGCAGTCCAGGAGTTCATTTTGAACGTTTTTTGATGTTCCTTTAAAAACAGTTGAAGTTCTCAAGTGTTCAACCAACTGCTGATCAATCTTGCAGCTGAAGTCTATCAGTCTCCAGAACATTCCTGCACTCATTGACTCTTCAGAATCATCATGGCTTCTGAAAGCAACTTCTTCTTCAGCACACAACTGGATGCTGTCTATTATAAGTGATAGAACATGACAATTTTCTTCCACTTTCTTGTTGTGTCTTTCTACTGATAACTGGTATCCACTACTTAACTGAGACCTGATATCCACATTTCCCAACACTGCTAGACTCATTTGGTTGTCAAAATGTTTAGCAGACTGTTCATGCTTTCTGGACTTTTTTTCTGTTCTCTTCAGGTCGTTCATACCCTTTGATGTCTAGGCATCCTCTCCACCAAACAACAAACATGGAAAGCAGTACAAGCTGTTTGTTTCCTCACAACCACAGATCCAGGTGTGTTTGTCATACACTGATCTGTTGAAGCTGCGTGTGTATGTTTTTGACCTACTTGTACCTGGAGACTCTATCTTCAGATCAGGTGTGGGTCTTCCAGTCCTCTTGATTCTTAACTTTTCATTCAGAGTTAAGTCTTTAAAATTAATAGATTTCAGATAGGCAACTGTAACACTCTGCTCACTCATTCTGGTTATCGTAGTTGTTGTAACTCTGAAATGAAGATATTGCAGAAATGATTTAAGTGCCACTGTTGCATACATGCTAAAGTACAGCTTCAGAAACAGCACTCATTTCATTGACAGTCTGCCACAGCCATGACCTACCAACTATCTGGCTTGGCCCTGCCAGGATTTAAAAGACTATATTAATGCATTTGTGATGCACACATTGTCACAGCTTGCATTCTGTCTTAATTCTGGCTTTGGAGGACTAAAAATAAAATAGGGGCAGTCATTTCATTGACCACCACTACAGTTTCTGCTTTGATCCTTCCAGCATCAAAATGCATGTTCTGCACAGAGACAATAGTCACAGCCTGTATGCATATTGCTTATTCCCTCAGACATTGGTTTTGCAAAGCCAGAATTACAACAGTAAAAGGCCAGTTATTTCATTCTCACACTGACATGATAGTTCCCCATCCCAATAGGCTACCAGAAGTACCTGGCTTGAACCTCTGAAATCAGAAAGCAAAACAGTAATGTAACTGCATCTTTTACATAATTATCAAGAGGTCAGCACTTGTACTCAGTCCATCTCACTCCATCCAGCTGCAGTCTTAACAGTTAGTAGTGGGGCCAATCATTTCATTTTCAAATAGCCCCCTCCCCCCACTTAGTTTGGCAAAGCAGCCAACTTCACCCAAGTAAACAGTTATCTTGCAAAGCCATAATTTAGACAGTAAACAAGGCCAGTCACCTCAGTGAATTCACAAACATCCCCCATTACCTAAGTAAAGTAGCTGCTTTTTACCTGTCAGGATTAAAGTACAAATAACAGTAACAGCTGCGTTGCATGCTTACAAGCTGTGACTAATGCTTCTGTCAACAAGTACGTTTCATGCATTTTACTTTTATTTACTTGTTTCCACAATGCAACACTGTTTTATAAAACAAAAATCCCTTGTCATTGTCAACAATGTCCAGGAAGAAAAGCTCAACATATTAAACAAACATTCAGTATAGAGAATGAACAGATATGAAACATACATGAACTACTCAAGCTTGCTAATTATTGCACATTCATCTTAAAGTACAGACATACTTTTGCAAAGCTAGACTTAAAACAATAAGCATCAGGGCCATTTGTTCCAGTCACACACAGCCCCAACCACAGCATACAACTTGATCTTGACAGGTTAAAGGCACAAGAAGACACTGTCATGAAAGTGAGTATACCCTAACCTCCCCACCCACATAAAGCATAGTCAGGTTTCAGAACTTGGTCAATCTTACTTCAATGAAATCAACATTACTCTTGCAATGCAAAACAGAACTGCAGCTATTCACATATAGGCATTGCCCCCCAGTCCACTGTCTACCCAGAGAAACTGCTGTCAGCCTACATTAAGTAAAATAAATCTCCATGGTTACATTATTGTATTTCTTTCACGTCTCAGTAGCAAAGAACTTGCACATGATCTTATAGTCACTGCCACCGCCAAGTGAAGTGAGAGTGTGTGTGTGTGTATGTGTGTGTGTGTGTGTGAATATATATATATATATATATGTGTGTGTGTGTGTGTGTGTGTGTGTGTGTGTGTGTGTGTGTGTGTGTGTGCATGCGTGTGTGTGTGTGACATATATATATATATATATATATATATATATATATATATATATATATATATATATATATATATATATATATATATATATATATATATATATATATATATATATATATATATATATATATATATATATATATATATATTATATATATATATATATATATTATATATATATATATATATATGTGTGTGTGTGTGTGTGTGTGTGTGCGTGTGTGTGTGTGTGATTTCTGTGGATTTAAACTACAGGCTATTTTTTTAGAGACCTATTTCTGGCACACAAATGATACAAAATGCCCCAACAGATATACAAAATGCCATCATTCTCTAACCATTGTCATAGCTAAGCACTCAAATGCAGTAATTTCCTTATTTCTATGCACAAAATATTTTAAGCAATTATGTAATTTTTTCAGAAAAGGAGGACGCATATGGAGCAGAACCAAAAAGCTTAAGCAAATCTAAGTTAGAGTACCAGTCCCAGACCAATAAACAGAAATGATATTCCAGGCATTCCATTTTACATGTACTGAGTCTTATTCTGAAATACCACAGATACTGATTTAACACAATGTATGTGTCTGGTACGCTGCCTGCTTATTTATTTTTAGATTATTGTAATGTAAGCCCAAGCATTCTACTCTAGCTAAAAATGTTAATCTTATGTTTTTCATTTTCTTATAATTTTAGGTGCCCACAGACAATACTGCCAAAAAAAATGGAACTGCAGTGGTCGTGCTAATGACATCCCCTGAAATACTACTACACTCAGACCTCTTGTTCTGGGAGAGATGTTAAGAGTACAACAAATAAGAAAACTATAAACATTACTAATACAAGTTTATTTCTTTTAAATATACACACACTAATGCCTCTCTTTATGGCCTTAAACACGTTCAGGCCCTTTAAGACGAAGCACATAAACAGCTGTTTTAAATAAATGTGCCACGACTGCTTACTGCTGCTGTTATCTAGGAAGTTACAGTAAGTAAATATGATCACAACAAAGTACATTAAAAGAAACATGGAACATTAATCATCAGTGTAGGTGTGTACCCTACCCTGTCATAAATCTTTTATAATCAGTCCTGTCTTCCTGCTGGGATCAGCAAGGTATTCAACATTTGTCAACAACTTTTGTTCAAGAGTGTGAAATCATTTTATGACTTAAAATGCCATTTAGTTTGGGCTGCTATTTTGGGGGTAGGAATAGAATCCACAGCCTTTTGTTCTTCCATCATGAAATAAGGGTCTTCTTCTTCCTCTTTCGGCTTTTCCTGGTTAGGGGTCCCCACAGCGGATCACCTGTCCACTCATGATTGGCAGTGGAGTTTTACAGTGTTGAGTTGCCAGCCCGGCGCCCAACCTTCCACAGAAGGCACACACACGTACACACTCGCACTTAGGGCCAAGCTACCTATTTATCCAGCTCTTAACACTGTGTATAATCTTACAGAAAGGATGCAGAGTACACAAGAGATAAAAGTTGGCGTCATCTGAAGTAGGTTGTTGTTGTGTCTTTCAGCTTTTCCCAGTTAGGAGTCACCACAGCGGAACTCCGGTCTGCTAATGATTGGTAGTTGATTTTTACATTCCAAGTTACCAGCCCTGACACACAACCTTCAACAAAGGTATGCCCATTCACACATGTCTCCATACCAAAGACACTCTAGCTGAAAATCAAACCAGACAGCATCTTACTGTGAGGCGACAACACTACCGCAGCACCACCACCACAGATCTGAAGTAGGTCTTCCCTGAAAAAGGCCCAAATGAATGTTTAACTAAATAATCTCAGAATTGTTCTGGCAGATGTAGCCTGAAGCTAGCATGATTCACTGGGGTGTATTAAACCATTGCAGTATATAGTTAATTATTCACTCAGTGTCCTCTTTATTCTTCCCTGTCTTCCTGCTAGGAGTTGTGTGTTATACTATGTGTTAAGAGCTTTGGCTTTATCTTTCATTAGGTAGAAATTATTTTAAGAAAATATAAGTAAATGTATTTTCCTGATTTGGGGATTTTCCCCCAATTCTGTGTTTGCTCCGTCCCTAATTCTGTACATAAAAGTTTAAATGTTTTATGTGTGGTACTTTTCAGATACATGTAAATGCGCTGATAAAATGGTCTTTTCTATATTTATCCAACTGGCTTTTCTCCAGACATTAAAAAAGAAATTGACAAAAGAAGCTGGGCACAAAGTATGTGTTTTCAGCTGATATATATATCGTGGATATAAAAAGTGAACACACCCCTGGTACTTTTTGTGATATAAAAACATGTGACCACAATAAATCATTTCAAAACGTTTCCCACCTTTAATGTGAACTATTCAATTGAAAAACAAACAAATCTGTTAGGGGAAAAATATAAAAAATAAAAAAAAATATTCCAATAAACTGATTGCATAAGTGTGCACACCCTAAACTAATATTTTGTGGAACCACCTTCTGATTTAATTACAACATTCAGTCTTCTTGGGTACACACCTGCCATCAATTAAAGATGCTGTAACTAGGACTGCTAGTACTTAATACATCAGCAAAATCAGCAGGACTCACTTGATTTTACATGAAGGAATAACTGACTGCTATACTAGCTGAAGTTAGGTATCCTATTCATATGAGCCTAAACTAAGCATTGTGGTCTCACTGTAACAATAGTTTTATTTCAGAAAAGAAATATAGTTCTAGTCTGGTGGTAGGGGGGGGCATATGCATCATAAATGAGGCATGTTGCTTGCTATACTGAGACGTCATTTACAAAACGGACTTGCTTTTTCTAGAGAAAAGGAAGCTGTAAACCTGTAGCTACACAACACACAGACATAACTAAAGAAACTAAAAACTACCACTAGCCCCTGACTGGTACCCCCTGAATTCATAAAAGCAGCTGCTGTCTGAATTTCTAACTTGGAAATAAACAGTTCTGCTGTGCATACTTAGTGTAGGAAAAAAACAGTGTGTTACTAGGTTAAAAGCAGAGTCTCTCAGCTAAGTTATGTGCCTAGCACCAAAAAAGTAAATCAGTGAACCCCGACTTGTCAAAAAACAGAAATTTAAATTAGCTCACTGATAAAATGAGTGTCACGTCCCAACAGTCCGTAATCAGCATAAATCTCTTTATTTTTCACCAATGTTAAGCGTTTTCATCTACTAGTCCATAGATTTCATCAGCACTGAAATCTACGGACTAGTAGATGAAAGCACTTAACATTGGTGAAAAATAAAGAGATTTATGCTGATTACGGACTGTTGGGACGTGACACTCATTTTATCAGCGAGCTAATTTAACTTTCTGTTTTTTGATAAGTTATGTGCCTCTGAAAGCACATTCTTTTTTGGTCCTTTCAAAACACTTGAAACAATAGCTGTTGCAGGATATATGCATTCTTTCATGCCTGCTATACTCTCAAAGATTCAGTGTCCTATTTTGCAGAGATTAGTATCTGACCTGTCTTCAACAGAACATTTCAGGATAAATGGCAGACTCACACTGCACAGATATAGCAGAAAACAAAATTAAACTTGTGTGATAGAGGAAAGAGGTTTGGAAACAGAAAAAAAAATGTTGCAGATGATTGAGACAAACTATGCAAACTATATGATGCACAAGCAGTTTTCCTGGAACAATATTGTGGACAAATGTTTCCTGGAATTTATTGAAACTGAGACTGTTTTAGGAACTGTTTATGTGCAGAAATCTGCTGATACTAAAACTGAGACTGCTTTTGGTAAAAGTGGTAATCCATAAAGTGCATCAGGCACTGCAGTCACACAAATGGATAAATAAGTGAGTTTGGCAGTTGGTGCAGTGTGCTCAGGCTGGTAGCTGTAGGTCGTGTGGTGCAAGGTTTGAGTCCCTCAGCCCTTATTTGCCTATTGTGTGGCACTGAGCAAGTCAGCTAACCAGCCATTGCTTCCAAGTTTCCCTGAAAAAGGATTGTGGTCGCACTTGACTAACAAATGGGCATTATTAAGGGACTGTATGACAAAGCATTGTAGATAAGAATGATTTAATAATTGTGAAAAGATAGTATGCAATTCATTGAGGGATATCAAAGTGAAAACTGTGCAAGGTAACCCCCTCCTCTATTGTGAAACAAGCTAATCTACTATATCTGACTTTTTGTTTTATAGAAGATGGCACATTTCTTATTGCAGCTTTAGACTTAGAAGCAGACATTTCAGTTTTAAGCAATATATTATAAATTGATAAGTATTCTGATAAAGTTTCTAGCTTATCCGATTTCCTGCAAGTACTTTGAAATACCCATTTTCTTAGAAAACTAGAAACAGGTCTTTGAAATCAGTCAGCTGCTAGAATTTCCCAAATGTTCACTTTACTACTGCTATCAAGTTCTAACTCTTAACTATAAAGATGTTTTATTGGCATTACAGTGAGCACAGACCATCGGTGCTGTGATTACCATTTGTACCTAGTAAAGCAGCACAGAGAAAACATGGCTGGCTCTATCTCACAGTAAAAGAAATTCATACAACAGCACTTTTTTTTGTGAACGAATCAGTATTGCACTGGGTGATTTACAATTTACACAACTCTACTTTTCAAGTTTCTTCTTTCATCTTCTCCATTCCAAACAAAAACAATGTACCCGTACACATTTATTTATTTATTTTTATTTGTTGACCGGGAGTGTCCGACTGGACGTAGGTCCGTTTTCAGCGGAGGCCCAGGGAGAAAAGCTCCACAGTTAAAATAAACAGACAGTAGTTACATTGGATTACATAGCGATTAACAATTTACATAGCAATTACTTACAACATATTTACAGATGAAGAGCATAGTACATCAGTAGACAACTAGAATCTTATCTGTGAAGTACATAACAGACATTAACAAATGTTACAATAAGAAGTTCCTGCTGTATAATAAGTACTAGGCTTATGAGCATCTGAGCTTGCTATAATCAAGGTAGTTAGTGGAGTGGAAAGAAAGGTAGTGGTTGGATTGGGTGGGCGATATTAGAGTGGGAGTTGCAAGGGCATAGCCAGCATGTTTTTAGGTGCGCTTTTAGTAAAGTTTTGAAGTGGATGCATGATGGTATGGGGGTAATTGTAGGTGGGAGAGAGTTCCATAATTTGGCTATGGTGCAAGAGAATAGTGCTTCACCAGCAGAGGTATTGGCTTTAATGATCTGCAAGTGATTTTTGTTGCTGGATCTTAGTGGCCTGGTGGTGCATACTGCCATTCAAAATATTAAGAAAAACAACAGTGCACCACTATGAACCAACAGTGATAACAGTAAGTGTGACCACAAAATGAAAGCGATGCAGTCACCAGTTTAGAAAAAAATACATACTTCACGTAGCAATCATCAGCAAAAGGAATTCTTTATAACGTAGCAGAACCCATGCTATTCATGATTTCTAAAATGTATTTTCATTTATTGCTTTTGTTGACTGGGAAAGTCTGACTAGGTGGAAAATCCTTTTTCAGTGCAAGCCCAGGAAAAAAAGCTCCACAAAATAGAAAAAAGTGGCATGTATGCATACATACATACATACATACATACATACATAGTGTGATGAATCATTCTGCCATGTGACAATGAGAAAAAAAACAATGATTCAGCATACAATAGCGAGAAAACAAAACATTGATATGATGTATATGAATAGTTATCATACAAACACATTCTAATCCATGTAATACAATGATATCAAAAAATCATTCAAAGGTAGATCAGAATGAGTATTTACACTAACAAGGTTTAGATCAATAGTTTTTTATAACAGTAGGATAGTGGTAAAGTGAACTTTCATAGTAATGTAAAGTTTTAGAAAGTGCGGTAGATTGTATGTGGCCAAAAAGATATAGTAAAGGATCTGACAGAAGATTACCAGTCAATCATTTTAGAGCAGGATTTCACTATGGCATGGCACCTTATCAACAGTAACATTGTCATCATTTAAACTTCCTGCTGAACTCAAATAGGGGTAATCCTTGTAAGGATTTAGAACTTCAATATCAGAAGTTAAAACAGTAACTTAGAAATCACTGCGGTCACTAGAAAAAAACATACCAATCCTCTAAATCACTTTCAAGTACTGAACTGATAGTTTTGGTGAAATGACTAACATGACATTAAAGGTCAGAGGGCACTCCACAGAGAATTACATGGAGGCAGAGCATCACACAAATAAAAACAACAAGAAAAGAAAACATATTGCAAATCTTGAAAAAATTATGGTAAAACCACAGAAGAAGGCTTTACAACATTAAAACAACTATGCAGGTAAGAATAGTGACAAATCACTTTAACATCCTTAGCCAGACAATGCTTTGAAGGATGTTTAATTGATCTCATGGGCAAAACTAGTACTAGTCTATGAATTATTGACCTAGAACAGCCTGGTTTCATTGATAAAATATCTTTCCTGAGTAATCTAATTAGCATTTGTGAACAGATTGCAGTAGCCTTAGACCTTAGACTGGCATAGAGGTTATATATTTGGACTCTGCCAAAGCTTTTTATTAACTACCATTCCAAGTTATTCAGAAAAGTTTAACTAAATCTGACGTAAATTGTTATGTTTTTAGATGGACTATGAAATGGCTGACTAAAAGAGCAATGTGTTAAAATTCAAAACACTCAGTCTGAATATATCCCTGTTAGATCTGGAGCCTCACAAGACTCAGTTCTGTGCCGAACCTTGTATAACATAGTTGTTTGCACAATACTAAGAAATAAAAACATTTGCATTCACAAATAATCTAGAGATTGTTTCATTTTGCAAAGTGGATTTTTAAACTTAGAGCCCATAGAGCACCAGGGCTAAATTCAACAGTTAATATCAGGCCCGCACTGCTGTAACCTTGTTGCTCTTTCTTTCTCCCTCCCATTCCTTTTTCTTTCTTTTTCTTTTATTTTTCTACATCCTTATGTGTTCTCTCCTTTTGTTTCCTTTTTATGTTATCCCTTCTTTCCCCCTTCTTCACCTTCCTTTCCCCTCCCCCCTCCCTCCCTTCCCTCCCCTCCCTCCCCTTTTTCCTTTCCTTTCACCCCCTCTCCTCCCCCTTCTTGTTTCCTTCCTCCTCTTTTTTGCCTGCTTCGTTATTCTTCTCCTTCTTTTTCTCCTTTTTCTTTCCCTCATACACTATTTTCCTCATTCCTGTCCCCCCCTCTTTCCTTCCGCTCTTTCCTTAACCCCCTCCCCCTCCCCCTCTCTTCTCTCCTTTTTTCTCCTTTTTTCCCCCTTTTTTCTCTTTTCTTCTTGTTAGCTGATTTATATTGGTTGTCAAATTTCTATGCACATTTCCAGTAGTAGATAAATATCTTGGTATACTTAGTGTCTACCTTATTTTAATGTTATTAGCTTATATTGACTATGATAAATAGTTATTGTTAGGAAGATAGGTTTTGCTATAAGATTTTAAACCCAACCTTTTAAGTTTCCTTATACATATTATGTACTCTAAATGGAAATTGATGTAACAGTATGATTGTCTTCCCTACCTTACATGGGCATTGTTTCCTATCTAGCTAATAAGCTAGTGTAATGATTTGGTTCAATTGTTTAATTAATTGCTTGTTAAGTACATTGGCTTTTTGTATATAAGGAAGGATCTAAGTTTTAAATTTTGTAACCTGATGAAGCACACGTATACTGTGCATGAAAGCGCTTGTTTTTACTCAATTAAATAAGAATTGTTTGATCTTAAGCATTGTGGTGGTTCCAGTGTTTTCTACTATTATCCTTGTTCTTTTCCACTGGGAACCTTTGGATGGTCGTACTGGGTTTGGTGCTGATAGTGATATTCTTTTTTATTGTGTTCCTGGTCGATCAACACACTATGGAGATGTCGAATATAGAACTGGATTACAACCCGTTGACCACAGGGAGAGCCGAGAATTGGAATGATTTCTTTTACAAACAGGAGAATCCTTTATTGAACTTTGCTGCTCAAGGAACTGTTCCATCTACTGCAGTATCAGATACTGATAACCTACAAGAATTTTATGGGCAACTTAGATCTCTAGAGAATAATCTCTACAAATTACATCGGCTGATTTGGCAGAGGAAACACCTTGAGGCGTGCCTCCACTTCAAGGTTATCCCACGAGGCATGCGCGTCCTCTGCATGCCGAGCTACGGTGATGCGCATCCAGAACTGCTACGGAAATGGCAGTTGTTAAATATAGAGCTTGGCAACAACTATATTCGCTTACTAATGGATTACTTCAAACCTATAGAGGAGGAACTCATCGGTAGAGTGGAAGGTGAGCACAAAACCTTAACCTCGCTGTTTAAAAGTGATTTTTGTGTGTTGAAACTCAACAATATGCTGAGGCAGCTTATGCTTTACAGTAACAAGCTAGAGCAAGTAAAGCTAAAGAAGCTAAAAAGAGATTGTGATGATTTTCAGCTCGGCCGCATTTTTATGTGGCCGAGACTAAACACAGTGGCTTCTATGGAAGATAATCTTGAGCGGACAAATGACGCTCAACTTAGCACACCCAGTACGACTAAGCAGACTGATAAATTGATTGACATTGCCTCTACTAATGATCTTAGTCCCACTAGTACGGCAGGGGTCACTACTTCATCTATTTCCACTATCCCCTGCAATCAGGAAGGCTTCAAAGGTGTAATAACTGCGGGTGCGAGACCGAAGAGCAATGGACAGGTTATGAACCTAATTCCAGGGGTAGCGACTGCTTTAAATTTTCCACTACCCTACAGGGCTCGGACACAGGAGCGCTCAACCAGCAGAGGAAGAGGGAAGCGCAAATTATCGGGCGAAGTTCGCGAACCAAGAAGGAAGAGGAACTAAATACCTTATTTTTTAACTTGTCGTCCAGAGTTTTTTCGGACACTGAATGTTCTGTCTTGAATAGGGGCCTCTCTTTTATACCCTCCCAAGGCAGTAGTCTATCTGACACATTGATTATGTTACGAAAGTTCACTAGGAAGGTAGCTTTAAAATGCTTGTTTAAGGACTCTGGTGAAGAAGTTGTAAACTATAACAATGTTATGAATAAGAGAAAAAGCACCTTTGTACCACACTTGCCAAGCCAAGTTGATTGTTTTCTAAGAGCATGTGAACATGATTTGTACCTTTATTATAAGGGGAAGACGCATAAGCGTCTATTTGTGAACTTGGATGCTGCACAGAAGCAAGCACTAGAGTCGCTGAACAATGATGTTAACTTAGTATTTAGACCTGCCGATAAAGGGGGGGGAATTGTAGCTATGGATGCTGTCTTTTATCATGATTTAATGATGGAGATGCTAAATGATGACATAGCTTACTTGGCCATAGATAAAACTGAGGTGAGCTCTATAGTGAGAAATGTTCATGATACATTTTACGATCTTCTGATGACGAGATGTATTGACAAAACTCTATATGACTATCTGATGATAGAAGCACCATTAATCCCCCTTATCAAAGGCCTTCCCAAGATACATAAAGGGACGTTTCCCCCGCCCCTACGACCCATTGTATCTGGGAGGCTGTGGGTTACTGAACATGCGTCCCATTATGTACAGTCCAAACTGGGCCCCCTGGTAGGTTCCATTCCTACCATATTAAAGAATTCCTTTGACCTACTGGAAGATCTGAAGAGTACTACTCTATCTGATAGTTTGAGGTCTGATACATTGATGGTCACTCTGGATATAAAAAATCTATTCACCAGTATTCCCAATGAATTTGGGATAGATGCAGTTAGGGATTGTTTGGTTGAATTGAGTGGATTAGATAATACGGATCAGCTGACTATCTGTAGCCTGTTAGATCTAATCTTGAATAACAACGTATTCTTGTTTCAAGATAGGATGTTTAGGCAAACATGGGGGGTGGCCATGGGCACCCCCTGTGCTAATGCCTATGCCAATCTGGCGGTTTACATATGGGAGAAGACGTTTATGTTCAATGACGTAAGATTTAGAGCTAACGTCATTTTATACAGACGTTTTGTTGACGATATCCTCCTTTTTTGGAATGGGGGTATCGAATCTTTGAATGAGTTTATAGAATACATGAATTCAACCACAACTTTTCTGAGCTTTACCTATGAGCATTCCTTTACGGTAGTGAACTATCTTGATATTACTATCCATAAGAATGCACTGTGTGAGATTACTACCTCTTTATTCAGGAAATCATGCTGGAGGAATGGCATACTCCATTATGGGAGTATGCATCCCAGATATATCTTTCCCAACGTTGTTAGAAACCAATTGATAAGGATAGAGAGACTCTGTGATATTGATAGTGTTAAAGAATGTCTTTTGGACTTCCAGGCTAAGTGCTTTTTGGACAGGGATTACCCCCCTGAGTTAGTATTAAGTTATAGGCATGAAACTAACCTGAATGATGAAGGGCTTCAAAAAAGTGGGGCTTTGAGTAGAAGTATAGGACATAATACTAGATCGAAAGCTAGATGTCAGGTTTATTTTGATATCAAATATACAAATGATATAGGATATATTAGGGACATTGTCTTTAGTAACTGGAAGTTACTTACTATGGACAGTGAGCTGTTGAAAATTGTAGGGGAGAGACCTAAATTTAGATTTAATAACTGTTTTAATCTAAAGAGATTACTGTGTAGGGAGAATGTTAAGATTGAACCATTGGACATCAGAGTTAGGTTTAAGCAGGGAACCTTCCCTTGTAGGAAATGCTCTACCTGTAAATTTATTTCAACTGAGTGGAAGTTTGAACGTGTTGAGCTAGGCTTATTATTTGAACCTAACTTATATGCAACATGTGATACAGCGAATGTTGTATATTTAGCTGACTGTGATAGCTGTGAGGCATACTATGTGGGTATGACCACACGCAGACTCAAAGATCGAGTCTATAACCATATCTACGACATAAGAAAAGCTAATATTAATAATGCCTTGGCCAAACACTGCCAAATGTATCCGAGTCATGGATTCAGGTTTAGGGTATTACAGATACAACATATGAATAGAAGGGAAGGAGATTCCCTAGGGGCCCTTGAACTAAATGAGCTGAAGTGGATTTTTAAACTTAGAGCCCATAGAGCACCAGGGCTAAATTCAACAGTTAATATCAGGCCCGCACTGCTGTAACCTTGTTGCTCTTTCTTTCTCCCTCCCATTCCTTTTTCTTTCTTTTTCTTTTATTTTTCTACATCCTTATGTGTTCTCTCCTTTTGTTTCCTTTTTATGTTATCCCTTCTTTCCCCCTTCTTCACCTTCCTTTCCCCTCCCCCCTCCCTCCTCCCTCCCTCCCTCCCTTCCCTCCCCTTCCCCCTTTTTTCCTTTCCTTTCACCCCCCCTCTCCTCCCCCTTCTTGTTTCCTTCCTCCTCTTTTTTGCCTGCTTCGTTATTCTTCTCCTTCTTTTTCTCCTTTTCTTTCCCTCATACACTATTTTCCTCATTCCTGTCCCCCTCTTTCCTTAACCCCTCCCTCCCCTCTCTTCTCTCCTTTTTTCTCCTTTTTTCCCCCTTTTTTCTCTTTTCTCCTTGTTAGCTGATTTATATTGGTTGTCAAATTTCTATGCACATTTCCAGTAGTAGATAAATATCTTGGTATACTTAGTGTCTACCTTATTTTAATGTTATTAGCTTATATTGACTATGATAAATAGTTATTGTTAGGAAGATAGGTTTTGCTATAAGATTTTAAACCCAACCTTTTAAGTTTCCTTATACATATTATGTACTCTAAATGGAAATGGATGTAACAGTATGATTGTCTTCCCTACCTTACATGGGCATTGTTTCCTATCTAGCTAATAAGCTAGTGTAATGATTTGGTTCAATTGTTTAATTAATTGCTTGTTAAGTACATTAGCTTTTTGTATATAAGGAAGGATCTAAGTTTTAAATTTTGTAACCTGATGAAGTGCACGTTTACTGTGCGTGAAAGCGCTTGTTTTTACTCAATTAAATAAGAATTGTTTGATCTTAAGCATTGTGGTGGTTCCAGTGTTTTCTACTATTTTCATTTTGCAAAATGTAACTGATGCTGATGATTTAAATGTTTATCTGAAGTCACAGGGTGAATGGCAACCATCACAGGGTTAAGGTTTTTTTCTTGGTAAATGTAATATTATGTATTTTATTTAAAAAAATCCAAGATACTCATCTTTAACAACAATGCATCTTAAGGAAGTTAATGAACAAAAAAAAAGATGTGGGTTTCATTCTGTCAGCTAACTCTTTTGGATTCATGCTAATTCAATAAGTACTGCTATGAAGCATATAGGTTATCTGTTAAAAAATATTTCTACTAGGGAAGAAACATGTCTTACACTGCTATATATAAAACTTACATCGTCAGTTATTGAACATAATAATATATTCTTGAAACACAACTGTTTTTTTGACAATGTTGTTAATGAATGTGTGACTGATGAATGCAGAAGGGGTGGACTACAGCTAATAAAGGATACTGAAGACATGTTTTTACAGAATGCTGTATGAGATGTCCAGTTTCATGTCTTATGGATACCATAAATAATGCAATGGGGTGTTTGTGCAAAGAGGTAGTATTGGGTTACCAAGTGATGATGTGCTGCTGTAAATAGAAAAGGGTTCACTACTTTCTCATTGTTTCATTGGCTGCAACCAGATTACTATGTATTAACCTGCATCTATGACATTGACCTTTCTCTCTGCTATTTCTGTTTGCTGTGGTTGGATCTGTACAGGAAGGGTTAAGGACATTAAACACCTACACAGTTTTTCCACTTCATTGCCTGTTTCACTCAAACATCAGTGGCTGTAGTTTTTAAAGAAACAAAAAAAAAAAAAAAAAAAAAAGCAAAGAACTACCACTGGTGCTAACAAAAATGTAAGCGTAAGCATACCAAGGGAAGACAGTATTACTTACAGAGAACAGTGCAAAACCTGATACGTTCCATACTCAAATCACCTGCTTATGCTTTATGCGGGTGGGGTGTCTCTGTGTGTGTGTGTGTGTGTGTGTGTGTGTGTGTGTGTGTGTGTGTGTGTATGTGTGTGTGTGTGTGTGTGTGTGTGTGTGTGTGTGTGTGTGTGTGAGTTTCTAGTATAAGAATATACATCATATACAATGTACTCATCTATTTCAAAATTATTAGAGGAAAAACAAGACCATGGACCCTCAACATAACTGTTACTGGCTTCACAGCAAAATTTAAGACAGTAACTATATTAAAGCTAGATCCTGTTTTAAAGAGAAAAGTTTGAAATGTTTTGCCTCTATAGTTTAGATTATGCTGGTGAATTCCTGCTTCACTTCAGAAAACCTTGTGCAAGTGTTACTCACCAGCCCCCAACAAGCACATGTGCATGCGCACACACACACACACACACACACGCACACACACGCACACACACACACACACACACACACACACACACACACACACACACACACACACACACACACACACACACACTCTTACACAAAACATCACCACCAATCATTTATACAAGTCACACTTGCACAATTTCCAAATAGTTTACAAACTTAAAAAAAAACACATTGTCACTAACCTGAAATAATAACAGTGGTTTCTTTTACTCTTTATTAGAATGTGCATTCCCAGATGGCAGACATGCTAATACTGCTCCACAAATTCCACATAGGTCAGGAACATTGTGTGACTGTCTCTTTTTAAAAGGCCAAATACAAACTGACCCCAGCCAAATCTACTTTGGACTGCGGACTGTCCTACTGGATGCTTAATATCAAGTCGTCCACTTCTTCTTTTCCTCTCTGATCTCTCTGACTGCAGTGCAAGCCGCCAAGCCAAAAATGACAACAGGTCGCCGGTATAATATCCACCAAATCCAACAGTCCCAAAAACTACCGAGTCCCAATGCAACCTCTAAATAAGACGACAAGTACAGTACTACTGCGCTATTGCTACTGATTGTTTCTTGCTCTCTGTTTTGAGAAGAGAGCAAGAACCAATCAGTAGCAATCCAGCCATCCACGTCACGTACGTGCCTGCAGACGTGGCAGTCTAACCCCCCTTCTAATTTACGATGCGGTTAAACCGCATAGACTTCTGGGCATCACACTGATGCTTTTTTTTAATCTGGACTGCCTTTTACAGCAGTCAGATAGTATGAGATAGATAGGAGGTACGTTCCTTGTTAAAAAAATTAAAAAAAAAAAACCAGAACTCGACGAGCATGTGCAGTTCGAGTTCCAGGAGTTTGCCGTATCGTACTGTGTTTGTTCTTTGTACGAAAATAAATGGGAAATTCTATTTTTTTATGGCAATTTGCAAATAAATGTCAACTTTTTCCTGGGAGGACTGCAGGCCTGCAGTCTGATAGCACAAGCCACCACTGGAACTAGTCCGAATGTAATAACACAAGGTTTGGTTTCACTAGGTTCTCATGTTATTAATTACCTTAGTGTCCTTGTGGCTCACTGCTTATTTTGTTTAGGACCTAGCAGAACATAGCTGTAATTTATTAAGTATTCCTAGGTAGACTGCTGTAAACTGCTTAGAACTTTTCCCTTATTTTGATAAAGTATTCCGTGCCATTATTAGTTTGAACTGGTGTTTCTAGACTTAGATATCACAGTATGCTTTGCTATGTGTCTGTAATCTCAGCAATGATTGTTTTTAACTGTTTAGTTTGAACTGAAATGCTGTGTTCACTACCCTAGCTCTATTTAAATGTCTGTTTTCTTACCCTTCATTGTTTCTCTTGTCCCCACCCTTCATAGGTTTGAAACATCTATCTTGCACTAGGACTTTAAGAATCTACCTACCCGGTGAAAGGACCCCCAGCAAACAAATCTAACCAACTCTTTTATAGAAAAGAAACTTGACATCCTGCTTAGGAACCCTGTTTACTAGGAGGCAAGAAAGTACGTGTTATCTTACAGAGTGGTAAAGCTGAGCACTTGCTTAATAACTAGTGTTGTATGTAAATACGCTACCTAGCCAGGATGCCCAGCAGCCATACTCCCCTCTTTACCCCTTAATACATAAACATTTTCCACTCCTTGTGCTGTCTCCTGCAACTATTTACAGGAGCCTTCGCAAACCTTATATTATCTATCTCTGCTCTCTAGCTTCTGATGTAATATCATTTTTGACAACTAGATGGCACTCTAAACTAGGATTGCTCCTAATACATCTATCTTTCCCCCTAATATTTAACTTAAAGTTCAGACCCTGAACTAACAAAAGAAGGACTAAGGAACTTCTTCCTGCCCATTCTTTCCCACTATATCTGCTACTTTCCACTGGCATTGCACTCAGCTAGCACTTACTATCACTACCACTGTTTCCTCCCCTCTATACCTACCCTTCCCAACTAAAGTACCTAGTAGTCAGCTGCTCTCAGATTGTTTTTTGCTGACTTTTCTCGGTTACCTGTCTGAACCCACTCCATTCGCCCTGCGGTCTCACTCCGCTCCCGTACCTTACCCCCAGTTCTTACCCACCCCATGGGTCCTACCCATATACCTCTAATTGCCACACCTCATCCCTAGACATCCAATTCCATTCTCCTACTTATTAAAGTACTAACTACCATACCTCTACCACTTAAAGATACTCTTTACATTACTAAGTACAAAACAACCAATTTACAAATGTAGTACCCTAACTTATTACAGTTCTTTGTAGAACGTCCCCTCTATCATCCTCTATATTACCTTACCCCAGCGACTTATTTACATTTTTCCTGACTATGTTCATAACACCCAGGTCTAAACACACAAAACGATTCCTCTTACATGCACTCCTACTTTTACTATCTATACCCTATGTCCTAACTAAATATGAACATCAAACCTTGACTAACTTTAACCATCCCTTTAAGCAACCTTCCCTGACAAACCTGGCACCTTATTTAAACCACATAAATATTACATCAACACCCTCCAATCTGCTGCCAAAGTTTCATTGTTTAGTTCACATTAACTATAACCAACCCAAGAAAACACAAAATACACCCTGTAAATTCCTGTATATCATACATAGTATTATCAAACTAAACTTCTAGATGGTGATAGCCATCCCAACCCTGGTCTCAACACCACAACCACCACTGACCCCCATAAACCAAATCCCTCTATTCTCAAACCCCTATTAAGGCATCTAACTCTTTCCTTATAGCACACCTCAACATACGGAGCTTAAAGAATAACGTTGCCCACCTCCATGCCCTCTTAGATATTCACTCCTTTGACATTCTTTGCATAACAGAAACATGGTTAAAACCTGTAACACGAGACAATGAAATCACCCCACCTGGATACAATATCCTGAGAATAGATCGCAAAACCAAAAAGGGTGGGGGTAGCAATATTATATAAAGCATAGTTGCAAGTAACATCATTAGATGTGCAACCACTTTCTATTAAAAACACTGAAATCCTAATTTCTAAACTCCAGATCAACACCTGTAAATCCATCTATATCATATGGTCCTACCCCCCTCTTGGTAACAATATAAACACCCTAGAAACTATCCTTTCCTGGCTTTCAACTAACTTCCCACAAAAAAAAAAACATTTTCCTGGGTGACTTTAATATTGATTGGAACACCTGCATCTCAGCCAACCAGACTACCCATATAAACCTTTATGTTTTTTCCCAGACTATTACCTCCCCCACCAGGATCCATAAACCTAACAATAAAGAAACCACTCTAGACTGGATACTAATAAATAGTCACCCCCTCTCATATGAAGCGGGTATCCTTCCTAATGATGTCAGTGACCCCTCACTGACCTATATAATCAGGCAAAAGATCAATACTCACAAACCATCTTTATATAAAACTATTCGATCCAACAAAAACTTTAACCCTATTAACTTCCAAACTGAACTGAAAGCATGTGACTGGTCACCCCTAAGACACCTCCAATTAGACAAAGCAGTATCCTACTTTAATGCCATATTCTTAGAAATCCTGGACTATCATGCCCCTTCCCACTCAATCAGAAATAGGACTAAAACTGCTCCATGACTAACAAAAGAGACAAGGCACAAAATTCTACTAAGAAATAAAATCTGGGCCAAATGGCGAGCAACAAAAAACCCAGTTGATCATCTAACATTTAGACAGCTGAGAAATACTACCAAAAAATCAATACTTCTAGATAAAAAAAACTTTTAACACAACAACCAGAAAAAACACCAACATAAACCTCAAAAGTTCTGGGCAGGTATAAATAGACACCTACACCCAGGTCAGTCCAAAACTCCCACCCCAACAGGCTCCACCCATGAGAGTCCCAAGCATATTGCTAATGCCTTTAATACCTTCTTTACTGAGGCAGTCCAATCTCTTGCTAATTCATTAACTCCTGTTAGCACAAGCTTGTCATCCTCCTTGACAAGTTTACCTCCCTCATTTCATTTACAACCAGTTCCAACATCCCTCATCTGCACTCTTCTTCAAAAACTAAAACCTTGTATGCCCTCAGCTGACCTTCTACCAGCAGAATATCTGCAGATAGCTGCAGCAGTAGTAGCCTTTCCTATTTCCATCCTAATAAATAGAACCATTACTGAAGGAACCATCCCATCTATCTGGAAAATCTCCCATATTATCCCACTGCATAAGGGTGGCAACTCAACTAAACTCTCAAACTACCGCACAATAGCTTTACTCTCTCCTTTAGCAAAAATAATGGAAAAATGTATCCACCGCCAACTACTAGACCACCTACTGCAAAATAACTTACTAGCTGTCAGCATGGCTTCAGGCCTTTCCACAGTACCACCACAGCCCTCTTATCCTTTTTCGACTGCATTAACAATAACCGAAACAACAATACTCTATCCTCAGCACTCTTTATCGACCTATCAAAAGTCTTTGATATGGTTAACCATCAGCTACTTATGAATATACTTAAGTCTCTCTCACTAGATACACAGGCTTTACAATGGTTTAAATCTTACCTTGAAAACAGGCAACAGGCCGTGCTTTGGGAGAATAATCTATCCTCTCACCTTCTTATTACCCTAGGCATCCCTCAAGGTTCAATCTTGGGCCCTCTCCTTTTCTCATTTTTTATCAATGATCTTACTCTAATAATTCCTAAAGCTACATGTATCCAATATGCTGATAACTCCACATTAATATGCTCAGCTACCTCTGCACCTGAAATCCAGTCCCTTACCCAAACAGTGCTTAACATAGTAGAAAGCTGGTTATTACAGCATAGCCTCCTCCTCAACCCTAAAAAGACTAAACTACTACTCTTCACTCCCACACAAAAGTCCTTCCCAGCTGAATTCACAGTTATATCCAACAATGGCCTTTTCATATCTCCTGACCCAACCACCAAGCTCTTAGGGGTAACAATAGACCATAATCTTAACTTAGACACACATATTAACATAACAATAAAATCAGTTAACAGAAAACTAGGCTCGTTCTACAGGATTAAACCCTTCAGATTGTTTTTTGATGACTTTTCTCGGGTACCTATCTGAACCCACTCCATTTGCCCTGCAGTCTCACTCCGCTCCCGTACCTTACCCCCAATTCTTACCCACCCCATGGGTTCTACCCATATACCTCTAATTGCCACACCTCATCCCTAGACATCAAATCCCATTCTCCTACTTATTAAAGTACTAAATACCATAACTCTACCACTTAAAGATACTCTTTATATTACTAAGTACAAAACAACCAATTTACAAATGTAGTACCCTAACGTATTACAGTTCTTTGTAGAACGTCCCCTCTATCATCCTCTATATTACCTTACCCCAGCGACTTATTTACTTTTTTTCCTGACTATGCTCATAACACCCAGGTCTAAACACACAAAACGATTCCTCTTACATGCACTCCTACTTTTACTATCTATACCCTATGTCCTAACTAAATATGAACATCAAACCTTGACTAACTTTAACCATCCCTTTAAGCAACCATCCCTGACAAACCTGGCACCTTATTTAAACCACATAAATATTACATCAACGCCCTCCAATCTGCTGCCAAAGTTTCATTGTTTAGTTCACATTAACTATAACCAACCAAAGAAAACACAAAATACACCCTGTAAATTCCTGTATATCATAAATAGTATTATCAAACTAAACTTCTAGATGGTGATAGCCATCCCAACCCTGTTCTCAACACCACAACCACCACTGACCCCCATAAACCAAATCCCTCTATTCTCAAACCCCTATTAAAGCATCTAACTCTTTCCTTATAGCACACCTCAACATACGGAGCTTAAAGAATAACGTTGCCCACCTCCATGCCCTCTTAGATATTCACTCCTTTGACATTCTTTGCATAACAGAAACATGGTTAAAACCTGTAACACGAGACAAAGAAATCACCCCACCAGGATGCAATATTCAGAGAATAGATCGCAAAACCAAAAAGGGTGGGGGTAGCAATATTATATAAAGCATAGTTGCAAGTAACATCATTAGATGTGCAACCACTTTCTATTAAAAACACTGAAATCCTAATTTCTAAACTCCAGATCAACACCTGTAAATCCATCCATATCATATGGTCCTACCCCCCTCCTGGTAACAATATAAACACCATAGAAACTATCCTTTCCTGGCTTTCAACTAACTACCCACAAAAAAAACATTTTCCTGGGTGACTTTAATATTTATTGGAACACCTGCATCTCAGCCAACCAGACTACCCATATAAACCTTTATGGTTTTTCCCAGACTATTACCTCCCCCACCTGGATCCATAAACCTAACAATAAAGAAACCACTCTAGACTGGATACTAATAGTCACCCCCTCTCATATGAAGCGGATATCCTTCCTGATGATGTCAGTGACCACTCACTGACCTATATAATCAGGCAAAAGATCAATACTCACAAACCATCTTTATATAAAACTATTCGATCCAACAAAAACTTTAACCCTATTAACTTCCAAACTGAACTGAAAGTATGTGACTTGTCACCCCTAAGACACCTCCAGTTAGACAAAGCAGTATCCTACTTTAATGCCATATTCTTTGAAATCCTGGACTATCATGCCCCTTCCCACTCAATCAGAAATAGGACTAAAACTGCTCCATGACTAACAAAAGAGACAAGGCACAAAATTCTACTAAGAAATAAAATCTGTGCCAAATGGCGAGCAACAAAAAACTCAGTTGATCATCTAACATTTAGACAGCTGAGAAATGCTACCAAAAAATCAATACTTCTAGATAAAAAAAACTTTTACCACAACAACCAGAATACCCACAAACATAAACCTCAAAAGTTCTGGGCAGGTATAAATAGACACCTACACCCAGGTCAGTCCAAAACTCCCACCCCAACAGGCTCCACCCATGAGAGTCCCAAGCATATTGCTAATGCCTTTAATACCTTCTTTACTGAGGCAGTCCAATCTCTTGCTAATTCATTAACTCCTGTTAGCACAAGCTTGTCATCCACCTTGACAAGTTTACCTCCCTCATTTCATTTACAACCAGTTCCAACATCCCTCATCTGCACTCTTCTTCAAAAACTAAAACCTTGTATGCCCTCAGCTGACCTTCTACCAGCAGAATTTCTGCAGATAGCTGCAGCAGTAGTAGCCTTTCCTATTTCCATCCTAATAAATAGAACCATTACTGAAGGAACCATCCCATCTATCTGGAAAATCTCCCATATTATCCCACTGCATAAGGGTGGCAACTCAACTAAACTCTCAAACTACCGCACAATAGCTTTACTCTCTCCTTTAGCAAAAATAATGGAAAAATGTATCCACCGCCAACTACTAGACCACCTACTGCAAAATAACTTACTAGCTGTCAGCATGGCTTCAGGCCTTTCCACAGTACCACCACAGCCCTCTTATCCTTTTTCGACTGCATTAACAATAACCGAAACAACAATACTCTATCCTCAGCACTCTTTATCGACCTATCAAAAGTCTTTGATATGGTTAACCATCAGCTACTTATGAATATACTTAAGTCTCTCTCACTAGATACACAGGCTTTACAATGGTTTAAATCTTACCTTGAAAACAGGCAACAGGTCGTGCTTTGGGAGAATAATCTATCCTCTCACCTTCTTATTACCCTAGGCGTCCCTCAAGGTTCAATCTTGGGCCCTCTCCTTTTCTCAATTTTTATCAATGATCTTACTCTAATAATTCCTCAAGCTACATGTATCCAATATGCTGATAACTCCACATTAATATGCTCAGCTACCTCTGCACCTGAACTCCAGTCCCTTACCCAAACAGTGCTTAACATAGTAGAAAGCTGGTTATTACAGCATTGCCTCTTCCTCAACCCTAAAAAGACTAAACTACTACTCTTCACTCCCACCCAAAAGTCCTTCCCAGCTGACTTCACAGTTATATCCAACAATGGCCTTTTCATATCTCCTGACCCAACCACCAAGCTCTTAGGGGTAACAATAGACCATAATCTTAACTTAGACACACATATTAACATAACAATAAAATCAGTTAACAGAAAACTAGGCTCGTTCTACAGGATTAAACCCTTCCTTACTCTAACAGCTAGAACAACTATTGCCCATACCCATTTAATTTCTACCCTACTCTACGCCTCAACCCATTTATCTGGTCTAATCTTTGTGTTAAGTATACTTAGATTTGAGGAAAATATGTCTCAAAACTATCAGAACAAGCTTGATGCTCAGCAATCATGGAGGAGGAAGGCGCATAAAAATGCAAAATGGTATTTAAAAAATGGCAAATATTTTTATCCACTTCTAGCTGCATTTTTTCAGCCATGCCTTTTATACTTCCTATAGTATTACCTACTCTGGTTGTATTGGTTAGGTATGGATTGTTTTTAAATTTTCACTACACTTCAGGGTAGTGCTTTATAGAAGTTGTGTTTGAAATTCTTTTTCATGTCATCTTCATTAATTCCTTACTTCTTTCATTCATTAATTTATTCATTTGTTGATTAATTCACTTTGAGAGATATTTTTGCAGATAATATTTCAACCTTTAAACAGAAATCATACTAAAAAGTATGATTTTTTGGTGTGACTCTTTGCTATGGCCTTTCCCTAACTTTTTTCTAATTCTGGTATTATTCTGCCTCAGGATAAAAATGTTGTCTTGTATTTCATTTTAAGTCTTTGATTAAATTATCAGCTGCACACCAATAATCTTTGCCAAAGATGTCACACTTGTACACATAAGTAAATAAATTCCTGATGTGTGATGGAATCACAACAGCTCAGAGCTGTAACAGAATACTATTTTGTGATTTGTCTTACAATGAGTATTTACAATTTGAGCACAGAGACTGCCTGCATTGCATCCGTGACAGAAGGTTTTCATGCTGAAAAGGCAAGGCTAGAGGCATTTGGCAAGAATGATATGAGCTGACTTTGTGGCAGATATAAGGACTCATGGGATAAACTGGGATAGCAGGCTGAAAAACTGCAGTAGGTATTGTTCAACCATCTGCATACTTGCAGTTTGTTTAAAGCAGCATTCTGGACTTATGATATAGGTCCAGCTTACCACTATGTACACCACAGGGAAGTAGACATTTGGCTTAAATACTACAGGAAGTGTCAGCAACCTGCAATACAAAATAAACTGTGTTTTGATATCTTTACATCATGACCCTTTGTTTTATGGTCTTCTAGAAATAAACTTGGTTTAAGTATCTTTTCACTTCTGAGAATATATTTTATTTTCTGCTGTAAATTATTGTTAAGGTTGCCTGTCTATAATCAATAATATGGAATATTTCAGTATACAAGAGCTGACATCCTACATCTAAAACATGCTGGTGCTTACAATTGAAACACATTTCTGGGTTGTAGCTTTGTTACTACTGTGTTGCTTTAAAGTCTCACTGCATTCTTTGAATTAGATTGTGTGACCCTGAACAAATAGTTTAACTTCAGTTGCCCCTAGGTTTCCCCTATGAAAACAACTGCAGTATTCCAGGGAGACCCCTCTGTTTCAAAAATCATTTAAAAAAAGATTGATATACTATGTTGGTGTCTTAAGATCTGATATCTGTATTGATTTGCTGAGGTTCATGCAGCAGCCAATAGAGGGGAAAATACCAATAACTGTTGGCTTCGTATTGTCAGCATCCTTGATGGATCTCCTTTAATTTTATTAGCTATGACTCTGGGTGCTGAAATAACAATTACAATATTGTGCTTCGTTCAGAAACTGCTGTGTCATTTTTATTTGGCTGCTTTTTTGCCTTTCCTCAAACCTGTATTGTAGTTTTTCAAATTCTTATTTTTTATGTCCAGTTCAGTTCTACAGATAAACCTTGTGTGTCACTTATGGAGGGCTGAAACAATGACATAAGCTGATGTAAAACAAATTACTTCAGTGACCCAAGCAGATTCTACATCTAATACTCTTTTTGATCTGAGCGATAGATAATGCATCACTTATGAATGATGTGTTCAGTTTTTTCTTTCTTTGTTCAGCTTCAGTCATTAGTGGCAGTTTTGACTTGAACAGATAACATTTTATCATCAGTGGCAGTAATGACTTGAACAAGCCATTTTTCAAGACAGTTTGGATGCTAAACAGTTTATAGTTACTTTTTTACTTCATTTGTTGACAGTGCTAGGAATATTACAATTAGGAACGCTGTTTATCCCATTGTTTTAATCATTTTAAGGCTAGATTTCCAAGTAGTTTATCTTTGTTGTATTATCAACAGAAGTCAATGGCCGATGATTGGTGCTAATTTTTTTAAACATCTGATATTCTAAGATAATGCATACCCAACTGAACTTCCTCAGTCTGTCTGCTAGTAAACATTTATGACATAATTGCATTTGATATTTTAATTTGATTTAACTTACTGAGATATTTTATGTGCAGCAAATATATACTGCAGAGTAATTCATTGTGGTCCATAATATCCCCCGTCTTCTTTATATCTTTCTGTCATTTCCTGTTCTGAAATTAACTACACAATTATCAGCAGTGAAATTATGCAACAGTCTTTGATATGAATTTTGAGCTAATATACTCAAATGATTATGCCTTGCACATTAAATTAGTAGTCATTCTTAGTATCAAACAGTGCTCATTATCAAAACAAAATGTTGCAAAAATCTATAGGTTTTATTGGCAAAATTTTGCTAATTACTAAAAATAATATGCTTTATTTATCAATGTGTAAAAACTGCAAGAAAATTTCAGCCAAGCTAGAGCTTTCATTGCATTATACCTTAAACTCCCTGTAGTTGAGGGCACGGAATATATGCAAATGGCCCTTAAGGACTTCAAGCTGATACATTTGATGTCCTTAAGGGGTCATTTGCATATATCCCACAGACCCTCACTACAGAAGGTTTAAGTTATCATACAGTGAAAACTCTAGTTTGTCAATTTGTTGTTAGTACATTTGAATATGTGAATGGGATTCCTTTTTATACTTCAGACTTTTATAATTGTGAATCTGAAGGAGTTCTTTATAATCTAAAATGTCCTTATGGTCTGAGAGTAAAAGAAAATTCAAAATAAGGTTGCAAGAACATTTGAGAAATGTTAGGGAGGTTAAAATTGAAAGTCCTATTGTGTTTCACTTTGTACAATTTCATAATTCTGATCCTAATGAATTAAAGGCAACAATTCTAGAAAATGTTAACTTGGAGGTTTTGTTCAGAAAATGCTTATGAAAGAAAACTTATCTATAAGGAAGTTATTTTTATTTGAAAATGTAATACTTGATGTCCCTCAAGTCTTAATTTAGATTGTTATTAGAAAGTACTTATTTAATTAGATGTGTGTTTTTACTGGTTATTATACAATGCCATCTCGGCAAAGATGAGAAACATGCACGCTGATTGGCCAATCCATCCAGTGTGCACATTGTAAATCTAGCGTAACCAAACTAAAAAGACCAGTCGCTAATGTATCATGCAGCCACGACTACACAAATGAAATAAAAATTACTGAAACCCTTAAAATTGACAAAGCACTTCTCCTTCTATTTTGCCATATACACTGTGTAAAAAAAAAAACAATACATTTAACCATTTCGTTATTACCTGCAATGCTTCGGAACACCTACTTTCAGCAGTAGCACCCATGATTTTACTCTCCCTGATTCTACATACTACATGTGGCGGCAGCACTAAAATAAACTACAGTTACCTCTCCGTGCCCAAAAATAAGACAGTCAAGCAGCTCAATCCACAAGAAGCAGTGACAATAATTACTCCCAACAGTAAATCATTCACTCAGCCAGTCAACTACAATTTCACCCATAAAATCCATAACAGCTTAAACATATAAACATAAAAACATAAACAGCATAAACATATAAACATCTACAACATATAAACCCAACAAAATAAGTAGTAAGTAAATTTATAATTATATATAACTAAACTCTATATATATATATATATATATATATATATATATATATATATATATATATATATATTTATAATTATATAAAACTAACTATAAACACAATCTCTGACTACAGGTGCTACACTAACAAGAACTCAAGCCAACATCTGAGCATAGACAACCAGCAAGTCAGAAGCAATACAGACATATAAAAGAAACTACAACAGGAAGACAAACCAAATGCTTTAAAGCTACATCTACTTATATAATTATTTCCTAACATCTCTTGAAAAATTAATAATAACTTGTATTTAAATTAAAGGACAAATAAACAATAAATACAAAGTGAAAGTGTGGACTACTTTATTTTACAAAAAGTGGAAGAATACAAAGTAAACCAAACAAAAACCTAAATAACAACAACACAGAGATAACACAACACAAAACTAACAGTTTCGCCCTCACGACCAAACCACACCAACCGTGAGTAAATCCATTATTACCCACACACAGCCATGGGTTATTGTTATAATATACCACACCACGTCATCGGTTATTGTTTTATTACTTAATTGGTGGGTATATTTTATTATGTAGGTGGAGAATGTTTTAGTACTCCTTAAAGGCTTTGCCGAGGTGCTAGAGAGAATACAGTTTGTTTCTGATTTTATTTGTTTTTGAGTGGTTCCTGCCAGTGTTTCTTTTTTATTTTTGTTCTTTTGTGGATATTTTTTTATATGTTACAAAAATCAATAGCTTTTATTGGAAAACAATTTGCTAATTACTAAAATTAATATGCTTTATTTGGCAATCTGTAAAAACAGCAAGAAAAATTCAGTCATGCTAGAGTTTTCACTGTATGATACGTTAAACTTTCTATAGTTGAGACTATGGGATATATGCAAATGGCCCTTAAGGACATCAAGCTGATATACTTGATGTCCTTAAGGGTCATTTGCATATATCCCAAGGACCTCCCCTACAGGAGATTTAAGGTATCACACAGTGAAAACTCTAGCTTGGCTGAGTTTTTCTTGCAGATTTTACTGAATGGTTTGTCTGTGTATTGCCCTTTTTAACCTTTTGTTTGGAATGTCTTTTGGCAATCTGTCATTGCAATATGTAACTTTTATTAATCTTTCCTTCTGTGATATAATGAAAATGTTCAATGAACAGTTGTAGACAGCTGTTGACAAATCCCAGGCCATTAATTGAACACAATTCAGTAGTGAAGAGCCACAATGGGAGGTTGCATCACATGCAAACTGCTTCACTAACATAGCAATGATGTAAAGCTCTGAGAACAGGTAAACACTGAATTAATCAGAGACCACAGCTGTGAGTTGTACTTTCTACTCAGAAAAATACATTGTCCTTATCCAGCCACAGATCAGCAATGGCATCTACCTCTCCCTCTGGCCACAGATTATGACATGTATGTCTATCTATATTGAATAATCTGTTTTTAATCAGGGCTAAAGTTCTGTATCTATACTGCAGACAGGTTCAGAGTGCTTTATGGGTCTGTTTTGGCCAGTGATTTTCTTGGTATTCTTGGTCTGTGTTACTCCTAAAGCCAGCAATGGAATACTACACTGACAGTGCAGTCAATCATCAGGGAGTAAAGCAGATGCTGTGCATATAAGTGTGTTTCAGTCTTTAATGGACACATTAATGAATACATTCAGGTAATGATCACAAGATTTTGTTCTCCTCATCCGAGTCCCAGCTTCATCAGTTCAAATAGTCATGCAATTTCTGCATCTTAGATGAAGCCCCCATTTAAAAAGTCATATTTTCTCATATTTCAGTAACAGGCCCAAAAAGGACCCCTACTTCTTCAAAACTCTTAAGATAATCTGACGGCTGCTTTTTTGCTGACTGGTAATGAAAAGCCACAGTATTATATAATTTAAAATCTTATCTTATGATGTGTATAGGCACTACATCCACTTCATTTGAAAGTGGTACACTGTACTCCTTTTCTCTCTGAACAGAAACTTTCACACTAAACAGCTACTGTGTAATTATACATGAGGATTCATTCTGCAAGACTACATGTAGGTTCTGTGCTGAGACTCTTATAATGGCTGAGCCTGTTGGGGATAGGAGATAAATATGGTGTCACATATAAATATGGAATAAATAAGAGTCTATTACAGGCCCCTAAGAAACTTCTTGACAGGGTTTGAAAAATGCTCATCTACAGTCACTGTATTCTATGCATCTGTCTATGTCAGTTAACATCTCATCAAACCCAGGAAACACAAAGTCCTACATTGTAACTTTTTTAATCAACACCAAATAATCCACCAAAATCAATGCATTACAGAAATCACTGTTTAATATCCACAGTCATAAAGTCATAATTTCCAAAAATTTAGTGAATTAAGTAATCTGTTCTTTTAATACATATGCTGTATTTCAATAAATTACAACAGCCTAGTTTCAGACAATAAGGTATACAACTCTTACTGCTTCGTGACTTTCATTAATATTCCTGAGTACCCTAGAAGTGAGATGATATTTTGCTAAAATCATTTCCTATAGTAAAGAGTGTACCTAAAAGGTGAACCGTAGAATCACCAGGCATGATAGTATCACTTTTCTACATAATAGTATCCTCCCATGTTTTATATTAGAACAACTAAGACGTAGCAAGTGGATTGAATCCTGTCAAAACTAATTGGTCATACTGAGACTCTGATTAATTGTGTTGGGGATATCATTGTTTATATTTTGCTTTCTTTTTATTGAAACCAAAGCATAACTATGGCTCATGAAAAAAGGAAGATTCTTGTTCATTCCTGTACTTGATCATTTTGGCTTTCATTCTGCCTGTGACTTTATTGATCTTGCCATCTAGATGATTGTTGATATCAGATTAAGGACTTTCCTCTGATATTACTATTTAATAATAAATTCTGCTTTCTGCATCGTACACGTCTGTGCAATCTACTATTTTGGGTAAATTCGCCAAACTCAGTTGTTCTAGGATTTAAAAATTTCACTGTCAGATTAAACATTTTTGTGATATTCTAACTGCATTGTGGTGATGAAAATGTCACCTATAAGGTGACAGTAAAGTTTATTTTGTCTTTGACTTTGAATTACTGAAAGAGTATCAAAGACAACCAAAAATCTCATCCCCATTGACCTTTCATTTCTCGCAGTTATTGTAAGTCATATCTGTATGCGTTTTACACAATTTTATCATGCCATGTAATGAGAATTCAGAACTGTTTGTCAGGCGAGTCTGTCTACTATGTAATGCAGTATGAATGTTTTGCAAAGTAGAACATATAAAGAACAAAACAACTCTCAGTTATCCTCTGTTTTCTTTTTACTTTTTTTTGTAACACACACGTATATATAGAATTCTGCCTGCAAATACCTAAACAACCCCAATGTTATTCAATCAAGCATATACATGTTAAAGACCTCTATAATATGGTATGGAAGTCAAAAAAAGAGAAGCCATCAAAATAAAATGAAATAAAAATGAATTGAAAAACTGACTTTCCACTAAAATATGTACACAATTAGTCAACAGGTCAGAAGAGCAGTTTGAAATGAGGGAGCAAACTAAAAACACTGGCCCATGCTTAACAAACAATAATTAAATTTAAATAAAAAGCAAAACTTAGATGTCACACAGCATAGTTAAAATATTCTGTACATTGTCTGTAGGACATAATCTACAAGTCAGAAAACACAGACCAATTCCCACCGTAATGACAGAGAATGGTAGAGTGAGTAATGAAAAATATATATAGGGATTATTCTGAAATTAAGTATCATGAGAAAAAAGAAATATGTAGAATTTAACTCAAGGTATGTGGAAGCCTTTATTAGTTTTGGTATGGGATACTGCCTCAGTTGATTAACAAATATGAATTAATCAACAAATCACCATACAGTGCCCACACCTGAAATGAGCAGGACATTTGACAGATAACTTGCATTTAAAATGGCCCAAACTTGTTAAAAAGAAAAGCAATCATTATAAGTTTTGGTAAAATGCACATCATTTAACACATTAAAATTGTAAAGTGTACACTTTGGTTTGTAATACTATAGTAATCCAAGGCAAGGGCAAAATTTTGTATTCTCCACTCATAGCTCTTTAGTCAGGTATTCACAAAAATCACACATTGTAACAAAGATGCATGGTTTTCATAGGATCATAGGAAGTTACTAGGCTAATGGCGCTATGGCCCTTACAAGCCTAGCCAAGTTCTACCCTTATTTCCACAATCAGCACCTAATGTCCATGTCCAAGAGAGACATAGCTGGCACCCCTGGGGTGAATTTACAGTTACCCATGCAATTATCCAGATTCCGTGTGAAGAGGGATAATGAGGTGCTCTGACCTGAAGTGGGAGTCTGTTCCAAAGGTGGTAACCTGTGGCAGACAAACCTGTCCCTCCAGCAGGTTCTATTAATGCCACTTACCAGTTTAAGGTCTTTAGAGCAAGTAAACCATTTGACTTGTGGATATGCAACATTTCCAATAAAGCAGAGTCAGAGATTGCCTTACATGTAAAGCAGAGATAACTTCTGAGTAGTCTCTATGAAAGAGAATAAAGTGACAATGATTTCAGACAGTCAACATAGGACAGATGCTGAAGACCTTGAATTTTTCTTGTGAGGAACCTTTGTGGTTTGTCCAGTTGTTGCAGGAGCTTGGAAAGGTAAATACCAAAAGAGGTGTTGTACTCAATTATTGGCCTGATGAGGGAAGAGTACAGAAAGGTTATAACTTCTATTTTTTTCTGGAGGTAATGCTCCTTACTTATGAGATGAGCAATATAGAATGCCCTACTTGCCACTGTGGAGACATAGTGATCAAAGGTAAGACTGCTGTCAACCTGTGTACCCAAGTCTCTCACCACAGAGTACATACTTAGTTTGTTGCCATTGCTGAGGTAGTTAGCAGGAGCACCACTTTGACCAAAAGTGATGATGATACATTTTTTCTCATTGAGTTTAAGGCCATGACTGCTTGTGTAAGACTCTCTTCTGGGATGTTGACATCATTTCAAGATTCTATGACCGCTCCCAGTTTGCAGTCATCAGCAAACTTTAACAGCCACAGACCTTTGGTTTTTGCTTTTACTTCAGAGAAACAGATTCCAAACAGTAGAGGCCCCAGGACTGATCAGTATGAAACACCACTATTCCCTGTTTTGACTATATGTGTTCTATCAGTGAGCCAATTAGCGACCCATCTAAAGATATAAGGGTTGATACCTAACTGGGTGAGTTTATCAATGATGCCTAAGTGGGGGATAGTGTCTAGGGACTTGGCTAAGTCTAGGTAGGGTGCATGCACATATTTTCCCTTAGCCAGGGCCCTGGTGACTATCTTAAAGGAGTCCACCAGGTTTAGCAGGCATGATCTCACTTTAACAAATCCACTTGCAGCTGGTCACTGTGTGAAGGAAATGAAAAAGAAAATATAACAGAAAGTTAATATGTGAAATGCAAGAAATTCAGTCTACATTAAAAAGTTCTACAAAGCAATATTGATTTAAAATTCAGAAAAAAACAGAATGAGAAATGCCACACTGAAGTCAAAACTCATAATTTTTATTAAACGGCAGTGGCTGAAGGCCCAAAAACATTATTAAACTCAAATAAAATATTGTATTTGGACAAATCTGAATGTCTATATTTATATATTTGTAAATGTATAGATTGATAGATACAGGTATAGATATACATTTATATTATACATTCTTTTTTTGCCTGCTACATTCTAAAGACTATGGCAGATTAAAAGTTTTGAGGCAATTTGTAGTATGCATTTTCTTTTTGTTTCTTTAACCATTTTGATTGTTTTATAACCATGCACTATGTTCTTTGTTACATTTTAGCAGCTTTTTTAGCAAATTGTTACATAATTGCAATATACATTGTTGTCTGAACTTTAGGTTCTATTGCTGAGGTTTATGAAAAAAGTTCATGAGGCTTTATTCTTACTTGTCATTTTCAGCTGCTAGAGTGCCTGCAGGTTTGGCTCCTAAGTAATCTTTTGCGACATTAAGGGTTTTCATGGTGAGCCATTTCGAAGAAGTTGTTGTTCATTTGTTTAATGAAAGCCCATGAATTTAACATTCTGAGCATGACTGGACCACTTTTTTTCCAGTTGTCCAGGTATCTGATCTGCATAACCCCGTTCTTGTTGCTATTTTCTGATTTAACTTTATTTTGTTTTAAATATATTTCAGCTATGACATCAGAGAAGCAGAAATATGCATGAACCTTACAACTCAAAACTCATCTGATGCTTTTCTGATCAATCATATTTTCTTAAAGTACTTTTTAAATTTATTTTCTATACTATTCTTTCTTCTCTGAAAACTCATAGCCTTGTATGGCTTTAGATATGATTTGAGTACTTGGAATTCTTCCTAAATACATTTATAAATTACTTAGGTTTAAGGATGCAGAAAAGATTGTCTTGGGCATATTTTTTAAATTGAAAGTGGTGGAATAATTTTTTCCTTCTTGCTCTTTATCTTATGTTGATTGTAGAGCATTCCAAACATTAATAGTTTTCTAGTAGTTTGTCCCTGAAAGAAATTTAATTGGTTACATTTTTGCTATTTTTATTATTTTTACTGCATGCGATTGCAGGAAAAGGCAGTTGCCCTTATCTAAGTGGAGATTAAGAGATCAATTTATACCGAAATATTTCAATTAAATAAAGAAGTGTAGTACTGGCTGGGGAAGATCAATGTATTAGTTGTAGTCACCTCAAAACCTTATTGCTTTTCATGGGCCATTCCGACAAAGAGTAGTTGCAGTAAATGTTCACATCCAGTTCCTGAGCACCCCCACCTCTTGTCTATCACTGTCTACATGAAAGAGCAACATGAGTCCACTGAGAGACCAGCTATTTTAAAGAGAGATGTATTTGTTTGTTTATTTATTTATGTATTTATTTATTTATCTATTTTACCTATCTAGTATAACGTTATTTGTTAACCATGGTAGAACACTTATCCATTGTGGACTATTTCCAGGCTCTGCCATGTGATCCTAAGACGTATGATTATCAAAGAACTATAATATCACCCTCTGGCAGAAAATACAGTTCATTTTTTTCATATAACAAAGTATTTAACAAAGCTTATAAATAAGTCCAGGAGATTTACAAAATTTAATTACCCAACAATATTTCCCCTGTTGTCACCCAGAATATATAGCAGACAGTAATTAAAGGTAAAATAGTTAGGTTAGAAGGGATATACACATTACCAGAAAATGGCAAGACCCATGCTACCCTTGCTTCAGCACAAATAGATTTGATATGGAAGGACGGAAAGAAGGCAGAGTGGAGGGAGTCCAATCACTAGCAATTTTGATGGCCTTCCAGAATTGAAGTACAAGTGAATTAAGATGAGGGTTGGCTGGTCAGTTGTTTCATGGCAGTATTAAAGCAAAATGTCAAGAAATTCTAAAGTTCAATTTAGTTGAGCCCTACAGTATTCCTGAATTAAAATTTTCCTGACGTTTGCCCTTTTTTTGGCCAAAGTACACATTAATGATGCATCCAGTCTATGTGATCATTCAATATTTGATTCATTATGATGTATGAGTTTATTACTATATCAGTTCAATAACTCTGAGTATTGCTATGAAAACAAAAGGCGTCTGCCTTGTCTTCATGTACAGAATGATTAAATACCTGAAGTTCTGCAGACACATCTGTTGGAGAACCAAAATATTTGATTGGGTAGGCTCCACAAGTGAAGAATATGCCTCATAACCCCATATCTGGGAAAATAAGGATGCCTATTGAAAACCTGTTTTATTCACATAAACCCATACCTCTCAACCTCTTACAGCAAGAGATCTGGACAGAGCCATAAATAAAAGTGGGACAAAGGCCCAAAAATAGGGACAGTTTATAAATATTGCTCTTACTAACTTAGAAAGTTGATAGAATAACAGGTTTTGCATTATTATGAATTTTCTGAAGGGTATAAAGTCTGAAACTCAAGTCTGTTTCATTATTTTCCAACTTCAGTTTTTAATGATTTACAGCTACTTTGTCAGAAAGTCACAATTTTATGAAAAACGGACCAAGAATATGAAGCAAAAGTCTGGACATTCTGTGAAATGCTGTACCGTTGAGAGGTATGGCATGTACTTTTTTACATTTTTTAAGGTTATTCTACTCTTAAATTTTGTTAGTTTAGCAAATCAGAAAAATCTACCATATACAACTGTTTTTTTTTTCTTGTATGACCAGAGTGTGCTGTATGGTGTAATGACTTGCTTAGAGTAACATTGAGGATAAGACAATCGTGTAAAAACTTGCTTAGAGTAACACTGAGGATAAGAAAATCAAATTATAGACTATAGATTGAAGCTAATTAGTAACTTATAGACTTAACTCAACATGTTAAACTGTCAAACATTACGACTCTTACCTGAAGGAATGTTTGTGGAAGATGTCTGCTAAGCCAGTACAGGTAAACGTGAAATGATTACATATGTGGGGAACTATGAAAGGGCAAAAATAAAATAAACACATACATGTGCCAGCAGCAAGTAAGCTAAATATACATTCATGCATACAGAGAGACCACTGTGATCTGAACTGTTGTACACTGGTAATGATAAATGAAGGAGTATGAGATCACAACAATGTTATAAATAAAGAATAGCAAGTGTTTCAGAATTATCACTGATGGCAAAAATAGGACAGCTATCATTTATATATTCAGCCATAACTTCCAAGTGTGCATTTTGATGTCTGTTTATTCAAAGATAGTCAATTACTTTTAATACTGCATAATGATTGTGAGTCATTGATAGCAGAACAAAACCTGTGAAAGTCCAAAGGAGCCGAAGCATTTGTCTTGTTTGATGGATGTTCTGGCTAACAACATGTATTTGCAGGGCTCATAATGATTCCTAGGTTCATTGACTATTTTCTCTAATTTGCAGGGAATTTTCCATTCAGAAACATGAATACTATGATTTCATTTTGGAGTTTGCATTACCTATGCAATCATAGTTCCAAACAATTTTGCTCAGGAATTCTGGAGAAAGCCAAAATTAATGGGTGGACAAAGGTCTAAAATCAGGGAATTTTTTTGCAAATGTTACTCTAACTTACTTAAAAAGTTCACAGAGCAACAAATTTTGCATCAACATACATTTTCAGAATAATAAGAGGAAAGAAATATTAATGTCT
>NC_056736.1:178733694-178908694 GCF_019279795.1 Protopterus annectens
AAAGAAGTCCAACAGTTCAGTAAGCATGATCTTCCTTTGATGAAGCCAAACACAGATCTAGTGTTAGATGTCAACAGTGTCTTTGTTGATCATGTCCATAATAATTCTTCCCATGGCTTTGTAAATAGCACTATTCAGACTATAAGGTCAGTGGTTTCAGGGAACTGTTGATGGACCACCCTTATGAATGAGGATGACATTGCAGTCCTCAATTCTTCTCGTAGAAAACCTGTTTTGAGACTGTAGTTAAACAGTGACACCAGTGGCCTGGATAAGTTGTATTTTAGACTACTCAGAAGGCATCCCAGGACATTATTGTGTCCCACTGAGGTCTGTGCTTTTGGCCTTAGCAGGCATAACTTGGGCATGTTCTCCACTTGTTGTAAGGGTTATGTTTAGGGGTATTTGTTGTGGTATAGCTGGGGATGAATGGGGGTAAAGTTGGAACTAAATTTGTCAATCAGCTGTTTTGCTATACTGCCCAGCTCAGTGAACCTGGCACAATTAACCACTGGTTCAGCACCCTGCTGTGTGCTGCCTTTGAAATTTCTGATGTAGATGATGAAGGTCTTATGGTTATCCTTTGCCTGGAGGCTATCTTATCCTTTAATTTGGCTTTATATGATGTAATTAGCCATCTTAGTTGCCTGTTTAGCTTAATAAGAGAGGCTGTATCTTTATGGGAATTACAGTTACTGATTTTATTCATATTTTTTTTTCTTTTATTGTATTTATATATATATATATATATATATATATATATATATATATATATATATATATATCCACGTTAATAATGGATGACATCCAATGTGGTTTGTTTTTGGAGTTAGTTTTGTGCATACTTCTCATAAGTGCAGCAGTCTCTATGCAGTCAATCATGTGGGTTGTACTGGGTTTCTGGGATTAATTCTGCATAGGCTGCTGTATTCTCTGGGTTTGGATGGGCACTGGTATATTTAATTTACAGGAGGTGTGGGGGCAGAGCCCCCCACATAGTAAAAAGTGTGACTGGTAGTTTAGTGTCGTTATATGTGGAGGGGGTGTTATTTTCTTGTGATTTGTAGTGTTAGATGTTATGAAATTTGATGTTATGGGATTTAGATGTATTGGGTTTTAGATGTTCTGGTCAATTATGCTATGAAATTAGATGTTATGGGTTTTAGATGATTCAAAGTAGACCTATATATATATATATATATATATATATATATATATATATATATATATATATATATAATCTACCACTTCTTAATTTCAAAATATCACAATCCCAAGATTCATAAAATCAAAGCCATAATCTCAAGGTTGTGATATCTTGAAACTAAGAAATAAACAAAAAAAAAAAAAAAAAGAAGAGCTATAAAACCATGTTTTTGCAGGGGGGCACCCCACGCACTCTCTGCAACTTAAAGTTTCTAACTCCGAGATCATGCTACAGTGAGGAGAATGGTAATAGAAGTCACTATACAGTGCGGAATGGGAACATTACCATTCTCTTCACTGTAACATGATCTCCGAGTTTGCATATTTAAGTTGTAGGGGTGTGGGGGGTCCAAGAGGGCTTGCCCCCCTGCAAAAACATGGTTTTATATCTCTTCTTTTTTTTGTTTTTTTATTTCTTAGCTTTGCAGTTTCACAACCTTGAAATTATGGCTTTGATTTTATGAATCTCGAGATTCTGATATTTAGAAATTAAGAAGTGGACCTGTGTGTCCACATATAGTTCAATATACACACACATATACACTTATATGGTTGATTATCAGTAAGTTTGTTTTTTGAAATTAAATCATCAATCTTTTTGAGTTTTGATGTTAGTGCATTTTGATTGTCATTAGAATGAATAAATTATCTCTCTATATATGTATATATATGGAGCTACTTCACATAACTGAAAACTCAAAATACTGAAATTGATTTTAATGAGATCACGATATCTAAATTTCAAAATGCTGAAAACTCATTTGACTGAGTTATTCTGAAATATTATGCTATATTATACTGATAGCTTACAATGCTGAATTTCAAAAAATACAGAATTTTAAGCCATATACATGCACACTTACAACACCTGCAACTAACTCTTTCCAAAGCTTAAAAACTACTTACTTACCCTCTAAACAGAAACCAGACAATATAAAACCAAACTAAGTGGGGCGGGTATGCCCCCACATGCCCCAATGTGGGGGCTGTGCATCCCACACCCCACAAACTATATACGATAACTCCCGGATCCTATTACAGTGGGGAAGAGAGCATATACCTTTTACTTCCATTACAGTACTGTACACACCACTGCTGGGAGCAGACAAAATGTCGGCCATATTACTTTTGATACTTCTTATAAAAATATAAAGAGTCATACCCACATTTAGAAACACTACAACACTACTTTGTATGTTACTATCTGTATTCTGACAATTGACACTTTAAGTTAAAGTAATTTTTTTTATCACAAGCAACTCACAGGTGAAGGGAAATGCATGTCACTTCTATGGCTTAAAATTTGGTATTTTGAAATTCAGCCTTAAGCTTTCGGTATAACAATACTCAGTCAAATGATTTTTCAGTATATTGAAATTTAGGAATAGTGGTCTCACTCAAATGAAATTCAGTATTTTGAGTTTTCAGTCATGTGAAGTAGCTCCATATGTATACATACACGCACACACACACACACATATATATATATATATATATATATATATATATAATATATATATATATATATATATATATATATATATATATATAGATAGATATTTTTAAGAGTACTGCTGATTGTTGAGTTTTGTGTTCAATCAATATTTGTTTAGTTGACTGCATATACTCAGCTAAACAGATGGTGGACAGTTGTCTGAGAATGCACAATTTTCAGGGTTGGGGAATATTTCCTTTAATCAAGTTTTTGCAATCATGGAGTTGGTTTATATGATTAGCAGGGAATGTTTACCGATTTTTTTTGTTTTTGTTTTTGTTTAGATTTTGCATGCACCAAATTTGTTTCTGGTTGCATGCATAACCAGGTGTTAACATTGATATCATGTGTTCGATGTTGTTATGGTCGACTATCTGTTTAGTCAACTGTTTCTAGTACACCAATACATATAAATATATAAATATATATATATATATATATATATATATATATATATGCGTGTGTGTGTGTGTGTGTGTGTGTGTGTGTGTGTGTGTGTGTGTACATTTATATATTTATTATCACATCATTTACCTCTACTGATTACAAATAATGGATGGTTTCCTGAGAAGATTAGTTGCCTACCACAGGGTTCACTTGCTCTATTGAAGAAAGACCACTGGATAATTTTCCATTACCTGGTAGTCCGTAGAAGCTCACCCTCCAGTTCTATTGGATTTATTGTTCATTGGTAGGATGGTCCAAATGCCAACAGGAGTACAGCCTGCTTCCTGCATCCTAACAGATATTTTTTTGATAACGGTTGCATTTCAGTCTTTGTAAGAATTGTAACCTCTTCCCTCTTTAACTCCTCCCTTCCTGACTTGGCTTCCTACCAACACCCAATGCCCTAACCCCAGTTTCCTCACAATTACTGTTTAGTGTTTGTTTCCATATGTTTCCCATTCTCTCCTTTGTATATGGCTATAGTGTTGAACTGCTAATCTTATGTACCACTCCGTTTAATATCCTTCAAAGAACTCAGAAGTCCCAAACTTCCACTTGCCTTGTCTGATCCTTCTTCCAGAGCATATCATCATATTTTCTCATTTGGGATATGAAAAAAATATGTCAGACTTGCAAATGAAAGATGTCTTCTTTATAATATATAATCGCTACTCCAGCCAGTCACTGTGAGGATTATTCCCTCTGCTGCAAAAGACCTTGCACAGTTCTTATGTGCTGGCATACTTTAAAAGTGCTTCCAAAAATAAAGACTAAAGGCAAGAGTAAGTTAAAAACTTCCACAAAGGGTTTTAATTGCTTAAAAACAAATGAACTAAGCACTTCCATTTTGCTTCAGTGAAGAAAACTTACTCAATTAACATATCAAAACATATCCATTTAAATAAATCAGTAAATCACATGACACCTTAATTACATCCTAAAATATTACCTTAAAAAGTCAACAAACAACAAGGCTAACAAAACAATTGTCATAAAAGTTTTAAACATCATAAAAACATTAAATAAATGAATAATATTATTCAGCTGGCCCACAAAAACATATGAATAAATCCATGTGTATGAAATTCACTACATTTGTAGGCTTCTTAATTTTAAGATGCAAGCTAGTGATCATGCATCATTTAGGCCTGGTTGGCTATAAGCATTTAGTCTTATTTGCCACAATAATTCCTGTAATTCTAATTTTAAGGAAGGTTGTCCTCCCCGAGGGTCTTGTTCAACTTGGTCAATAATCCTAAAACAAAAATTGTGGTCAGGGTATTCATGCACATGCTTAGCTAGCGCATTCTCCATTTTTTTTTCTTTTTAATACTATATATGTGCTCATAGACCCTTTCCTTCAACTTTTGGTCAGTTTTACCAACATAAAAACAAGGACATAGTTTACAGGTAGCTAAGTAAACTACACTTTTGGAACAACAATTAAACCTTTTATTACAAGAATACCTTTTTCCTCTAATGTTAAAATTTCTTCTCACCTCAATAAATATACAATATGGACAATTTTCACATTTATACATCCCTGGTGCTCTCACTGTCATAGTCCTTCCCCTATCCAGAAAGCTTTTCAAATTAAATCCCCTCTTATATATAATCATGGGCCTTAGCTCCACAATATGTTTCAGTTCATCGTCAGAAATAATTAAATTCCAATTTTTATTCAAAAGTTATCTTATAATAACAGCATCCAGACTAAACGGTGTAATAAATGTAATATTAAATACATTTCCACTTTCATGTTGGATGTCACTTCTAACCAACACAGCTATTCTATCAAGGCTTCTCCTTTGTGCCAGAAGAGGACTAAAGACACCATTTACCCTCTTCAGTTTCACTTCATTCACTAATTCAATTGTGAGGGGTACCCCTGTTTCAAGAACATGTCACACGCAAAGTATGACATTCGTCAAAAAACTCAATCCACCGGATTCTCAAAAGCTTGCATGGAGTGCAAGATCGGTGCAGGAGCTCAAGCAGGCAATATGTCTGCCGTGTGCTCCAGGAACATCTTGCAGGGGTGTGCGTGAGTGTTCCTGCACTAATCCTGCACGGACTAAGCCCTGGTATGCAAATCACCCCATTTACATGTAAAATCCATGCAAATTAGGTGATTTTGCAATCTAGGAAGCTTGCAACAGTCCGTGCAAGACTAGTGTTATCTGCAGAAATGTACTTGGTTAGTAACCGAGTACATTTCAGCAAAATCCAAAATGGAGCTATGACAGTTCCAAATAAAGGCTGCATATCATGTAGTAAGCATGCCAATGGACAAATATAAGGCCACTGGCATTGCAAACATAAAAAATAATACAAAAAATCAACTTTTATTTTTTTTTAGCCAATCTCGGCTGTTTAACCATAGGGCAGCAGCGCACAAATGTGTTCTGGTGGAAAATAATAAAATAAATCCAAAATAAGCAGCCTAACTAAAATCACTATTCTGCCATGAAAGTCAGTGGCAGCAGAAAACAACCTGGCCAGTGCATAGTGTTTGCTATGGGGGGAGGCTCAGTGTGAGACATGTAACTATTCATTATCAGGCAATCCTATGTAAATGAGGGGAAGGATAGTGAATCCCAGTTTTCCCCAACATGTGAGTCAAGTCCCAATAGTGTAAGAGTAGGAATAGCTTTGTGCAAGCCTAGGAGTTAGGTGATATCATGTTGGTGTGTGTCAGTAAGCAGATTGGAGCCCTATGGCTCGGGTTTGCTCCTAGCTTAGCACAGCTAAGCTGGGGGGTGTGTGTCTAAACTTGCTGAGCATTCTTTACAAAGCCTAAGCGGGTGTGCGTGCCACACACCAGGTTTTACAGGAAGGAAAAAGAAGTTAAACAAGGAAATAGCAGCAGTGTGCACATTTGAGCACTGTGTTTGCACAGCATGCACACAGGCTAAAACAGGAAGGCAATGGGAAGGGAAAACAGTATGAAGGTAACCAAGGAGAACTAGTTTAGCTGGCAGGTGAAATGTATCAAAATCAGCCAGTTACACAGGTAGAAAACCAGCCCAGCCCAGAACACTACTATAAACTAAGCAAACACTTTCCCCTCTGGTTTTTCCCACACTCTACACAACCGGTGTAAACAAGCAGGGAACTTTTAACACTCACAACAGCAAAATTATAGGGGCTGCGATAGCTATCATACAACTTGTGGAAGAGGCTGAGTGTGGTGAGGATATGAATGCTGTCGACCAACCCACAGTCAGGAGACGGACAAGAGTGTACAGACTCAGGGTAACCTACCAGGGGCTACATGAGCTGGAGACAGTGGAGTGCTATAGGGTGGACAGGGACCTCCTACAGCAAATTGTTGATCTGTGCCGGCCACGCCTGACATACAGAACTAACAGAGGGGTACCCATCCCAGTGGATACCAAGCTATATGTAGGCCTAAGAGTACTAGCTACAGGTACCTTCCAAAGGCCAACTGGGGATATGATGGGGATTTCACAGGCATCAGCATCCAGAGTACTCCACCAGTTCCTGGATGCCATGTCAGCACATGTCGGTGAGCACATATATTTCCCCAACACCCATGAGGCGTTGGCTAGCAATATGCAACTGTTTCACCAAATAGCAGAACACCCTGAGGTAGTGGGTGCAATAGATGGTACACACATATGCATCAAAGCACCACCCGGTGAGTGGGGTAGGGTCTAAATCAATTGCAAGGGCTTCCCCTCCATCAACTGCCAGGTCATGTGTGATGCACAGGGCATAATAATGAATGTGTGTGCTGGCTGCCCTGGAAGCAATCACAATTCCCACATCTGGCATCTGACGCAGCTGTACCAGAGATTTGTCAATGGGGACATCCCTCATGGTCACCTAGTGGGGGATTCTTGATAGGTACTGGAGCCGTGGCTGATGACACCCATAAGAAATGCACACACACCCGAACAAGACCTCCATAATAAGGCACACGCGCAGACCAAAATTATAGTAGAGCATGTGTTTGGGATGCTCAAGTCATGGTTCCGGTGCTTGGACACATCCAGTGGAGCCTTGCAGTACTCATCAGCTACATGTACCCAAATTGTCCTTGTATGTGCCATGCTACACAATATGATTCTGCG
Source organism: Protopterus annectens (assembly GCF_019279795.1). Taxonomy (NCBI): domain Eukaryota; kingdom Metazoa; phylum Chordata; order Ceratodontiformes; family Protopteridae; genus Protopterus; species Protopterus annectens. The sequence continues at coordinate 178,740,940 of NC_056736.1, forward strand.
GAAACAGCTGCAGCAGGAACAGCATGGGGCAGGGCCCCATAGCCCTCCACTATTGCCAAGGCCTGCACAGGCACAGAGTGACTCGGAGGAGGAACAACCTTAGCCTGCCCCAGTAGGCAGAAGGAGGCATGCCCAGTATGTCCTGGCCTTGGTAAAGAGGCAATGCATAACACATACACTGACGCAGGAGGGATCCAGGGAATAACGCATCTCTTCGACTCTCACATACAGTAAAATGGATGACAAACATTGCACTACCTGTGCCTAACCATATGTAGGGAGTGTACTATGTGCATCCAACATAGGCAGCCCTGCAGCACCACCCTCAATACTGGGACACCCACAAGGTAAGTGACTCACACATGCCAGTCGGGGGGGATCACATAACCAAAAACAGTCACAGCCAGCAGGACAGGTGTAGACAAACACAAACAAAGGCTGTGTTATGGCCTCTGAATGAGGCCTATGAGTAACCGCCCCTCCAGGCCTATACAGACAGACTACAGCAGGTCAGGCAGTGGGATGTCAGTTCTGAAGGGTAGGAAGTTAGAAAATAATATGTAGGCAATTAAAAGCTAAGATCTGTAGTACACTGGTATGCCTCTTGCCAGCAAGATAGGTAAGACTACAGACTGAAATGGAGTACCTGACATGCCAGTACAGTCCCAGCAAATGTGTACAAGTGTCAGGTGTGCTCCCCCATATGACGTAGAAATGTAGTCCCAGTCAGGTGTGCCCCACGCTCAGTCCTGTGTAGAAGCGTAGAAATAGTCAGGTGTGCCCCCACCATCCTACGTAGAAATAAAGTAACAGTCAGGTATGACCCCCACACACAATCCTATGTAGAAATGCAGAAATAGTCAGTTGTGCCCCCCCTTCCCACGTAGACATATAGTAACAGTCAGATGTGACCCCCAAAATCCTGTGTTGAAATGTAGAAATAGTTAGGTGTGCCCTCCCATCATATGTAGAAATATAGTAACAGTCAGGTGTGCCCCCCCTCACAATCCTGTGTAGAAATGTAGAAATAGTCAGGTGTGACCCCCCCATCCTATGAAAAAATGTAGTGACAGTCCATGCCAAATGATCGACCTGTAGGTGTACAACACAAAGGTCAGCACTGCAGTGCAAACTACCTGGACTCGATCCTCACATCCAGTACAGATGGCCATACTGGGCATGCCCACACACAGAGTAATGAAGGCAATGTCAGACAACAATATACTGAAAGTTCATACTGGTCATGCTCACACACTTAAACACATGAAGGCCATGTCTGCAAACACCAGTGGACCAGACATATCTGGCAGCCACAGATGTTAGTGCAGATACTCCTCAGTATGCACCACACATGCTTTGCACACACAGTGGATAGTAATACAGGCACATATGTAAGGACAACACACTATAATTAACCAAAGGTAGACATACATAGATGTGTGGAAGAGGGTAACTTTGACAAGGAGCCATCCAGGGATCTCCCACCCAGCACACAGCCAAAAAGCCACAACCACAAGAGGGTCTGATGTCACACACTGCAGATACTAGCCACTGGTATCTGTCACCATCACAGAGTATGTGGTGCACATGGCAGCTGTGCAACATGACTGTTCAAAGAAGTAGTCATCTAGCAGCTGTATACACGTACCTGTGGAATATGACCCAGGTTGTGCCCGCATGTGGCGTGTCAACCCCTAGATGAATGGGTTATGGCCCATGCACTCGTAATACCCTCTCCATAGCCCCACTATGACAAGCCTGCTGAAGTCATCTACTGTGAAATACACCTTTGGGAGAGTTATATCCTAGTAATCTCCGTGGTGTGTCCCATAACTTTGGAGTGTTGTAAATTAGTGAAGTAGGAGTTCTAACCCCGGCCTTGGCAACTCTTTGTGGGTGTCTGTGTTTGTCTGACTCTGTATACAGAGCAATGCTTTTTAGGGTAGTCATACTCCCTACAATTGAAATGCTTTACTTTGGTAAGGTTGCTGATGTCATCAACTAGAAATACATACCTGTAAAGGTTGTATCCCAGTAATCGCCATGGTGGGTTGCATGACTGCATATTGCAGTAGTGTGATAAAATAGTTAGGTAGAAATTCAATTCCCAGACAAGTTTTCTGTGTGTGTCTGTCTGTGTAGACAGAAATGCTTTCTAGGGTAGTCACACTCCCTACAATTCAAATGCTCATCGTTGGCAAGGCTGCTGATGTCATCCACCTAGAAATACACCTCTGGGTAGCTGTAGCCCAGTAATTTCTGTAGAGCGTCCTGTAACTGTGATTTACTGTAGTGTGATAAATTAGGTAAGTAGCTGTTCTAATCCCATGCATGACAGGTGTGTTTGTGTGTATGTCTGTCTGACTTTGTCTGTGTAGAGAGTAATGCTTTTTAGGGTAGTCACATTCCCTACAATTCAAATGCTCATCTTTGGCAAGGCTGCTGATGTCATCCACCTAGAAATACACCTCTGGGCAAATATAGCCCAGTAATCTCCTGTAACTGTGACCTGCTGTAATGTGATACATTAGTTAGATAACTGCTCTAATCCCAGACATGGCAGGTGTGTGTGTATCTGTCTGTGTAGAGAACAATGCTTTTTAGGATAGTCACACTCCTTGCAATTTGTATGATCTACTTTGGCAAGGCTGCTGATGTCATCCGCCTAGAAATACACCTCTGGGAAACTGTTGTCTAGTAGTTTCTGTAGTGCCGCCTGTAACTGCATACTGCTGTTGTGTAATAAATTAGGTAGGTAACTGTTCTACTCCCAGACATGACAGGTGTGTATGACTGTCTGTGTAAAGAGCAATGCTTTTTAGGGTAGTCACCCTCCATACAATCTGTATGCTCTACTTTGGCAAGGCTGCTGATGTCATCCACATAGAAATACACCTCTGGGAAAGCTGTAGCCCAGTAATCTCTGTAGCGTGTGCCATAACCGCATACTGTTGTAGTGTGATATAGACCTCTGTTAGGGGTTCTATGCCCACACATGTCCATTATGGATGTTTTGTGTGTGTTTCAATGTCCATGTGGGGAGCAATGCATTTTAGGCTAGTCACACTCAGTACATGTCCAATGGCCTACTTTGGCAGTCCTGCTGATGCCATCCAATTTGAAATACACCTTTGGGGAAAGAGCTCTCCAGTAATCCCCGTGGTGCGTCCTGTAACAACTCCATGCTATAGTGTGATAAAGACCTCTGTTCGGGATTCTATACCCCCACATGTCCATTGTGGTTGGTTTTTGTGTGTTTCAATGTCTGTGTGTGTGTGTGTGTGTGTGTGTGTGTGTGTGTGTGTGTGTGTGTGTGTCTGTGTGTGGGGAGGAATGCATTTTAGGCTAGGCACATTTAATACATGTCTGATGGCCTACTTTGGCAGTCCTACTGATGTCATCCAATGTGAAGTACACCTTTGGGGAAAACGTATTCCAGTAATCTCCATGGTGCGTTCTATAACTGTGTAGTGCTGTAGTGTAATAAGCTAGCTAGATAGGGGTTCAACTCCCAGGCATGACAGGTGTGTGTCTGTAACTTGTATCCTGTGTGGAGGTGGGTGTGAGTGTGTGACACCTAGGCCCAAGGTGGGGGTGGGTTTTGCAAATGTCTTTTACGGTGGCCCTATATCACAGTGTTTACTCTACAGGGATAACAGGTGTAAAATAACCGAGAGGCTGGAGTGCAAATCCATACCCATACATGTGACATCACTGCCAGGCAATCACAGTTAGCAACCCCAGTATTACACAGAGTAAACTCTCAACCCATGTCACACACACACACACACACACACACACACACACACACACACACACACACACACACACACACACACACATGCCGAGGCAACAGTCAATATGTGTGTAATACACTGCATATTGGTGACTAATAGTAACTATGGAGTTATTGCAGTGGCCTACAGAGGGCATGGCACCCTGTCCATCTGTCCAATAGGTGCATACTTGCAAGCAGTGCATCTTCACCATGTTCCCCATTGGACACCTGCAACACCTGTGGTGCCATCACATGTGACACACAAATGACATATCACGCCTGAAAACATTCCCTGTATGGACAGATGCCACTGATGTCAGGGAATGCTGTTAGCATGCTATCAATGTAGGTGCAGGGTTAACCTGCTGTCAATTACCTGTTCCTGCCACAGGTGGCCATGACTGGCACATCTGATGATAATCTGTGTACACAACACAGGGCCAACACCCCAGGTACAGTTCCACATGTCATTATACATGCATGTGGGAGGTGTGCACATGCCAGACACCCTCCATGTCATAGACTAGGGAACACATACATTGCAAGCGATGCAAAGCATTGTCCACATGCAATAGCCACACAGGTGACTTGATGGTGGATACAATACCCACCTATGTGGGAGAATGCAGAAGTCACAGGCCTGAACCACAATGGAGACCATTGTCATGTGGCCTGATGCCAAGGTATACCCATCACTTAGCCTTGTACAAAAATCTGGCATAGTCAACCACCACATACCCGTGTAGAAATGCACCCGTGCATGTCAGTACTGGCACCTTGTGTGTTTGTGTGTGTGTTGTATGATGTGTATGATCACATCCACACTCACTGCAACCCCCCAGTGGCATACTGAAGCATGCTGTCTGATGTTAGACACCTCCCCATACCCTTTCCCCATATAACCTCTGTATGACCATTTAGTGCATGTGATACCCGCACAGTAATGTGTTGTGGCAATCTCACTATGGATGAGCTGTATCCCTGGCCCTGCCAAGTGTCAATTTGTGTGCATCCCTGTGAGAGTGTGGCTGTGTTGACGCTGGCACCTGTTCATATGGACAGGCACGTGTACATCACCTACTGTATAGCTACCATATCCATGTTGCAGATGTCAATCACCATCACATATATGTTCTGTGGACTCCACAACAGGTAACCTATGTGGTGCATCCAACAACTGCATAGGACTATGATAGCACTACATAGTCATCAGGGGTTTGATACCCTGTGCTGGTAGGTGTGTGACACAAACATGTTTAGGTTTTACTCTCTCACCCCTCCCTGACATTTCGATGTCCCTGTCTGCCTCTCTCACTCCCTCACTGGTGGATGTGAGACCTATACCTCATTTTCTTAGGCAGCAGCATGTGTATTTTAGGTAATGCTCATGATCAGCTGATGGCCTCTGCACAAATTGCAGCCCTCCCCTAGCTGATTGCATGTGGAACAGCTGTGGTAACATTCCCATATCCAATTGCATGGAAACACATTCCGATATCTAGGAACATCATGTTTGTGTTGGTCCTTCTCATTCACTGTGAGCAGGAACCCGTTATGTTGTTTGGCAAACAGCATCTCAGATGGAGTGGGGATTTACCTCTGACAACATACACTGTGGAAACAGAATAAAACACACAGGAGGGGATGTGCCTGACCTGACTACAGACTGTAAATGCTGCTATACTGCATTCAGAGTAATGTTGGTTTAACAGGGTATGTGCGGATATGGCTGTCCTACATGTATTAATACCTGCCATGTCAGTTGTATGTTTATGAGGACTCCCCATCTGTAAGGTCATCTGCAGATTGGGCAGTGTGTGGTGCCTTTGGTTTCATGTGTTACCCATAGAACATGTATCTGTGAATTGCAGGAGGTAGTGTGAGGATTGCAGTCTGTAGATTGTGAAAGCCATGACAGTTACTGACTTCATATCCCTCATAGGACATATGTTGCAACAAACCCTGTTACAACAGTGATGTTATCACAGCAAAGTGTCAATATTGACCCTGTGTATGTGCTTCCAGCCACAACTCAGTCAAACTTTGTACATATGTCATGCATTAAAAGGTGCATATGTGCTTTACACTGTAATTAGTGTCATCATATGTGATAACAAGCCAGTGAGATATCAGACTGTTACACGTTATGTACAGTAGGGGTTATATTTGATGACATAACCTGGACATACTGTAGATGTTTGTACAGTACTGAGGTCTGTGTACTTATGGTGAATGTCGACAGAGTGTGTATTGTTAATATGTACCTTGGCCTGTGTACAGACTGTGGTAGTTGTCATCGTCCTAGGTCCCATCCTATCTGATGTTACATACTGCTCCTCTGTATGTTACCATATTGGCTTACATGTTTGTAGCGAGATACACACACATGTCCCATACCACAGTCAGCCATCAGACCAAACTGTGTAGCAGCCCAGTATATGTAGGATTAGTGTGTGAGTGGCACATATGAGGATGGTGTTGAACAGATAGTCTATATACTGTAATATCATGCTAGTTTGCCATATGTGGCTGTGGCTGTGTTCTCATTGGTTGTGGTTATGCACTTTCACACAGGTGTATCTTACCCTGTGCTTTGACATGCCTGTACAGTCTGCTATATATGCAGGTACATGTGCAATCCCCCATAGGAGATGTAGGCCTGTGTTGAGCCAGTCTGCCTGTAGCCTGCACAGTGCATTGTTACATGCTTAGCAGTTTAGTGTACTTACCCAGTGAGATGTCATGTGGAGATACTTGCCAGATGTACTGCTGCCAGGCCTCCCTTAGCAGTCATGTATGTCAGACAGAGCAGTGGGATGCTGTACAGATGTATGTCAATATCTAGTGGGTAGTATGCGGCCATGACACCCCTATACCAGCGGTTATTACATGTCAGGCCAGACAGGGGTGTGTGAATGCATAACCTGTGCTGGCATATACATATACATATACATATATATATATATATATATATATATATATATATATATATATATATATATATATACATATATATATACATACCAGTCATTATGTGTTATACCCATCTACATGGCTGTTAACATCCATATTGTCAGGCATGGTACACGTGTTATGCACTAAGGGGTTCTGTGTATACCTCCTGACTGTACAGAGTGTATCAGTATGTCCACACATCTGCCAATATCTCTGCTGCAGTCAACAGGGGCAGTACGTGCTAGCAGCAGTACTTTACTATGATGTCCTTAGGATGTCTGTCAGTAGCCAATGGCACACATTTGGAAAGCAGATGTGACCTCCTACATACACCATGTCTGTGAAGACAATTCCAGTTACAGTCACAATAGTATATAGAACTGTAATAATACACAAATAAAGGGCTTCCATTTCTGCAAACCTGTGTGTGGTGTTTTGTCCTATGACCACTCTGTGGGTATATGTTGCAGGCAATGATTGCCATTTGTATGGGTGACCCATACAGTGTCCAGGTGTTCAGGTGTGAACTGTAGGCATAGTGGCTGTTCCATATTTTGTACACCTTCTACATATGTATCTTACTGTACATATCCTTGCATGTGTATGTATAGTCACATGTATATATATATATGCCTGTGTATATGTATTCTGGGGATGCTGATAGCTTCCACATTTTACATTTCCTATGGGAGCCAGACTGTACTGCATGATATGTTACCAATACCAGCCCGACATCATACAGGTGGGATGTAGTACTGTTAACATATTGTGCCCATGTCATGTCAGGTCCTGGTTATGGGATCTGCAACACTTGGTAGTGTATTGCTGGGTGGACATGTGGATATACCTATTCATACAAGACGTATATTGTTTCTCTCAACCCCATTAATGGTGCATGTGGACATATTTGTTTTTGTTAATCTACCATTGCTATCTACAGATGTATGGCCACATAGACCTATATATATATATATATATATATATATATATATATATATATATATAGATATCTGCTTACATATATATGCCTATGTCTGTATATGCCAATATATATATATATATATATATATATATATATATATATGTGTGTGTGTGTGTGTGTGTGTGTGTGCATATATGCACCTTGCTGTGTATATGTAGACATATAGGTGTAGAAATATATATGTGTCGATTTAGGCATTTGCATGTATATATGTTCATATATATTTATATATATGTATATATTTCTAAATATACATATATATATATATATATATATATTATATATGTATATATATATATATATATATATATATATATATATATATATATATATATATATATCTTGACATATATAGATATGTTGTATCTGTTTAGATATTAATATATTCACACACACACACATACATCTAGATGTTGGTATACATTCTCTGTACTGTTGCATGATTGGTCTGGATGATATGTTTCTGAAAACATCAGCTTTATGTATGTTTGTCATGGCTTAGTGGTAAATCACTTTGTCTATGGTGTGCAGGGTCCTGGGTTTGAGCCTTGCAGCGACTGTTTTTTTGTTTCTGGGCAGAACACGGCCCATTGGATACACACTGATTAAGGCACCTTAAAGCAGTTGTAAGCGGGTTTGCGTGGGTTTGCGTGGAGGTAAGCACTTCTAACTACCGGTTACAGTTTCTGATACTCTGTTAGCTTCTAATATGCTTAACCTGTGTAGGCAGTGCTTACCTCCAATCAAACAGGCTTAAATCCACTTACTGCTCTTTAAAAATGCTTACTCTCGCTTATCCCTGCACTAATTTCTTTAAAAGAAAAGAAAAAGGGGTTGATAGGAAAATGGTAAAAAAGGGGCACAAAGAGGGAAAGACAGTAAGGAAAATAGCCAGGGATGTGCAGGAAGGGTGTAGGGAAGGTCCATAGCAGCCCATTTCTTCTGCAGCAACAGCTGTGCATATATACTGAATCTGGAGGTGGATTTGGACACTCAAACCCCTGGGTGAGGGTGGGGACAACAGTAATTCATTGTGATGCCAATTAAACCATATTACTTGTGTCCAGTGGACATGTGTGTGAAATGGACAGCTATGTATGGGGCGGTATTTTGTGGAAACAGATTGCCCTTTTTTTCAGGTGAGAGTGGGATGTTTGGGAGGGGTAGTAGGTATGTTTGGGGAGGTAGGTTGGGTAGGTTAACAGACAAGACAAACAAGATGCATACAGGGGCAGTATATGACACATGTGGGGGTAAACACCTTGGACAGGGAGGGGTGTTTGGAAGTCGCAAGCCCATGAGCTCGCAAATGGAAACAGTGGGACTGAGGTCCCCACCCATGGGCAGTCACCACTGCACCTTCACGGCCTCAAAGTTGGCTGTGCTGGGGGCTGGGTAGGAGGGGCAGGCTCACACTCTAATTGTGCCACGTGGCCCTCAAGCTGATGTAGCTGGTCTCAAATCTCCCTGTCAAGCTCCCTATGCACCACTGCCCAGACGTGATGGCAGGTGACAGGTACCTTTCCGCCCCAGCTCCCAGGAGTGGCCGAGCCCCATGCCCTACGGTGGTCCTACCTGAAAGTAGTGCAGGGCCAAAGGAGGAGGAGGTCCCAGGCTGGGCCCCAGACATGCTGGTGCCCGGTGCCATGGCCAGCTAAGGTGGGACAGGTGGGTCTGCTGGGACCTGCCTTTCCATACGAGCTATGGTGTTGCAGTTTTAGGATAGATATCGGTTAGTAATAGTCAACAGCATTCAGGATTAGTTATAACAGCTTGCAGAGGTATTCCCATTAACCCAGGACACCTGATTTACAACATTTTCAGGTTGAGCAGAACACATGCATATATGTGACAACAGTGGCCATTACAACAACATGTAGGTTTCATTGATGGCAACAGGTCACCAATATGGGAGTATATTAACAAGGCACATGCACAGAACTAAATGTGAATATTTATAAACCAATAGGACATGTGTCCCAAAAAATGATTGTAGTGTACACATACCCATTTAGGTGTATAATTAGGTTATTGTTGCATATATGGTGGGGGTGCGAGAGAGAGGTCAATTAACAACTGATATATCCCTGTAGTTTTCACAACTTTCTTAGTCACTGCAGTGATCTGTCCCTTACATGTATCATTGCACTACCCAATGGCCTTAATTTGTACAATGGTATGTTTGTAGATTACTATATACGTGGACTATGTCTTACATATAGTCTACACCTCTTACCTGTTATAGCTGTGGAGGGGAATTTGTTAACACTACGTGACAAATTCTACACATACTCCCAGATTCCATGCTTGTAGACAAGTATATAAGTGAACTGTATTGTACCTACAGTCACACCTCTTACCTGCTATAGGTGTGGGGAAAATCATTGTTAACACTACATAACAGATTTTACACATATTCCTAGATTCTATGCTTGTAGACAAGTATATGAGTGAACTCTATTGTAACTACAGTCTACTCCTCTTACCTGTTATAGCTGTGGAGGGAACTTTGTTAACACTACATGACAAATTCTGCACATACTCCCAGATGCCATACTTGTAGACAAGTATATAAGTGAACTGTGTTGTACCTACAGTCTACACCTCTTACCTGTTATAGCTGTGGGGAAAATCTTTGTTAACATTACGTGACAAATTCTACACATACTCCCAGATTCTATGTTTGTAGACAAGTATATGAGTGAACTGTGTTGTAACTAGAGTCTACACCTCTTACCTGTTATAGCTGTGGAGAAATATTTGTTAAGACTACCTGACGGATACTACACATACTCCCAGATTCCATGTTGATGTTATACACATACCTAGCAATCCGTTATTGCACACACTCTCGTCAAAGCTTGACAGGATGCAGGGGTTAATGTGACATATGTTGGAATAGCTGTCATATACTTTGGGTGAGATGCTACAATAACTGGTTTGTTTTCAAATATATTCCCTTTTTATGTTCAGTTCTCACTATCCATTATATGTCAGCATAAGCTGCTTACATTTCTTGGATCACCTCACTGAATTGTCAGCGGAACAGGTTACCGGGCAGCAGATATGGGCCATTTATCTGGACATTCTGGACAGATCAGAACAGTTGAGGGGTATGACTATGCATACAGCTTACTACCTGAACTTTCTGCCACAGTCTGTACAATTGATGGTTATGATTATGCTTACAGCGTACTATTTGAACATTCGAAAAAGTCTGTACAGTTGTTGGGTCTAATTATGCATACAGCTTTCTATCTGAACATTCTCACAAACTCTGTACAGTTGTGGGGTATGATTATGCATGCAACTTACTACTACTCCCAGTCTTCAAACCCCTGCTGTGTGCGGTAAAAATATTACAGTTGACATCACAGTACACTGTGCTATCAGGGAAATGGTGCAAAGCATTCCAGTGGTTTCTAAGTCTCCCTCAGTTGTTCTATATGACTGACTCTTGGGACTTCCAACATTGTTATACTGAACTTTCTACACATTTTAACTGTGTTCAACTGCGTGGGTAACACTGCTTAATACAACAGTACTATTTATAGAATGCAACGCTACAACGACATATGAAAGCAGTATGTACACACGCACTTCAGGGGTTATACTTTTATTCACAAGATATTACACCTTTATTTCCATACAATCTATATGACAGTCTTCCTCCCATATTGTCTGGTTTATTTAGTATATCCCATACACAATATATTTTTATACTGATACAACACTTTTTAGAACTGTTATATTATTTTCTTGTGGCAGTACATGCAAGATTATTACTAACCTGCCTAGCGACACAGCCCTTGCAGCCTAGCAGCATGGGCTTGCTGGTTTGCAGCCCACTTATCTGCAGCTGTCAGAGAAATACAGTGATATTTAGCCATTACCTATCCATGTTATACGCAAGCTAGGCAATCATTATCTACATAGTAGAATGGGTACTTACTCAGTGCTGGGGCATTGGCCATCTGCCTTGATTCGTGGATCCACTGCTCCAAGAGATTACCCCTTTACCTCTTCAGGTTTGCATGGTGATGCCTGACTTGCTCACCAGCCAGCGGGATACCAGTGGTACTGGTGAGGTCACGGGCGAGACTGTCCCAGGCTTCCACTTTATACTGAGAGCCCTGGTACTGGCCCTGCAGCAGTCTCTCCTCATGGTGTTTTACCAGGAGCCATACCATGAATCTGGACTCCTGGGTGCCCCAGCACTGCGCTCTAAATCGAGTGCCTTCCCCAACTCTAGGTATTCTGCCTACAGTAGGGTGCTGCAACCAGTTACGGGAATTATTGGCACCTGTGGGGTTTAAATACACCCAATTTCCCACACGTTCCCATGATTGGACGGTTTTGAAAAGGCTAAGCTATGGGCACACCTGCTTACCTAATGTTGGCATTGCTTAAAGGGATATACCACTAGGAAGATTGAGTTAGCCGGCCTACACATTGCTTACACCACATAAGCTGAGCTGTGCAATGCTTAGCATTGCTTAATATTTAATTAGCATTATATTTTACTTTTGACATTGATGTATTATTTGTTACATGTTATATCTGTGTCTGGTATCTGTGATTCATGTGTATGTATACTGTATGGCGTCCTGGGGACTTCAACACTTTATTACAATAATACCTCACATCTGGCCGTACTGCAGTACTCTAGTTCACGTATTTATGTTATGTATCAGGTTATACAACATCACACTGTACATAGATTCATTTCACATGTTCAGTTTGATTTTCCTATGGTGAGGATTTCTTTGATGAAACCTCATTCTTATGTATTGCTATGATGCCTTAGTGGTTAACTACTGTGACTGTAGTGTAAAGGGTTCGAGCCTGGCAGAGGCTGTTTATTTTGTTGCTGGGCAGAACACTGGCCATTGGATGCAGAGTGATTAAGGCACTTTAAAGCAGCTGTAAGTGGGTTTGCGCAGGTTTGCATGGAGCTAAGCACTGCTAACTTTCGGTTACAGTTTCTTAAACTCAGCTTCTAAATTGTTTAGTCTGTGTAGGCAGTGCTTACCCCTATGCTAACATACTTAAACATGCTTACTTTTGCTTACATATGCTTACTACTGCTTATATGTGCTTAAACCTGCTTACTAGTGCCTTATTCATTATGACACTGACACTTGACATGTGCATTCCCTGCAATACTCCAGTTCATAAATATATGTTGGTTAGTGGATTTTGCAACAAAAATATTGGTTATAATGTGCTTTGCCATGTAAAATAGACTGTGCTGCAGTGGGACTCGAACCAGGAATGCCTGCTCATTAGGCGAATACTCTGCCCGCTACACTATCGCTGTACTGCTTCATTTACATATATCTTCCTTGTTATCCACTTCAGCCTTTTAAGCTGCTTTAACCTTAGCTAAGCGATTAGCACACCCATGCACCTACAGTTAGCTTTAATCGGATTTAAAAATAAAAGGGTTTCTTCATTTTATTTATATGTACTGTTGCTGTTGTACACGTGGGGGACTGTTGGTGGGGATATGCATTCCTTACCTCTTTCTGCTGTTCTACATTGCAGGGGCATGTATATTCTGAGAACTCTGCTCTCAGACACACCCCTGCCCTCTTACATGCTTTGTGTAAGCCTAGGACCACGAGCAGTGCGCCTTATTAATATGCATGGCACTCTGCCATCCTGCTCCTAAATGGGCGCTTCCATGCAGGACTAAGTTCTGCATGGAAGAGTAGTGAATCCAGGGTAATGTCTTCCGACACCATACAGACTGCCCTCATCAGTTGGCCTTTTACAACAGATCTCTTCTGTTGTGGGTGACTGCTAGAATAATGAAGGAAGGAATTAGAATAAGTTGGTTTCCTATGGATTTTAGCCTTATACATTGTAAGGTCCCTTTCCTTGTACAATTTTACATCAATATACGCTACATGGTCAATACCAATTTTATATGTAAAAAACAGAAATTGTGTAGAATCATTCAGATATTTCACAAACTTTGGAATGTCCTCAATATCACCATCAAAAATAATAAAAATATCGTTCAAGTACCGTGTATAGCAGTGAATGTTGTCCTTGAACATATTATTGTTGAAAACATAGTGTTGTTCCCAGTGGGCCATGACGAGGTTAGTGAAGCAGATCTTGATGTTCATAAGGATCATTTGCATATATCCCATGTGCCTCTGATATAAAAGTTTTGTGAGGTCACTCAGTGGAAGTTCGAGCTTTGCTGGACTTTTCATTTTGTTTTTACTGACTGTTTTTTTCAGTGACCTTCTCACTCATTGTTTTATTTTGTTGTTTGGGATATTTTTGCAGTGACCCTAATGATAATGGACATCAGCTGAGTATAACAGCCCTATGTTTCTAATCCTTAGTCAAACATTTTGCTTGTGCTGTGCTGACAAGGTCATAATAAGGTTGAAATATGCATATCCACAGCTATTGGGGGTTTTGCGTTATTGGCCTGAAATTGTCCATTAAAATGATGAAACAAGTCATGGGCATTCACCATCGACAATTAGCTAAAACATGTGATGTTCATAGGGATCATTTGCATATATCCCATGTACCTCTGATACAAGAAATTTTGGAGGTCACTCAGTGGAAGTTCTACCTTTGCTGGAGTTTTCATTTTGTTTTTACTTATTTGTTTTTCGGTGACCTTATCACTCATTGTTTTAGCTTGATATTTTACATGTGTAGTAAAAACCTGCCACAGTCATAACATATCATATTAAAACCAGTCAACAAAGCTGTCTCATTTTAAATTTCCCATTGGTTCCTAACAGAGTTCACTATCTGTCTCTGTGTCTCTTCTTCATTTGAGATATAAATGATCCATTCAGAATTTGTAAAAAATATTTACTCTATTTTTTTATTACAATTCATTAATAAATATACCCTGCAAACCTTCATGCCTCTCTGAGAAAGGTCCTCCTTATGAAATAATTAAACAGTATGGTGTTCTTTTCACCTCAGCCCTGATTTCAACACCATCCAGAGCTTTAATGCAATGCACTCAATTTCTTTCTTTGTGTTGTAATTTCCTTTGCTATTGACATAAAACGCTTTCATAAAACACTGCCCAAGTAAAGTAGAAAGAGTAGGAGGTGTCAAATTAATAATGGAGTAGGCAACAAAAAGTCAAACAGATAAAAAAAGAAAAAGATACATGGCATGGCAGAAAAATCCAATGTATAGCATTACCTTTTACATAGTTTAGGGAGGTGAATGTACATAGGCCATGAGCCTACTCTGCCATATACGCACAGCTCTCAACCTTCTATCTCTAAAATGAGGAATACTAGCCCTCATAATATAGAACAAATGGGCAAAATGTGGAACACATACTAATGGCTTACTAACAACTTCAACTAGGAAGGTCATAGGATGGTTAAAATATGCTGGTTTTACTTATAAAGAAGATATGTTAATGAATTTATATGATTCATTTCTATTTACAATGGATTTCACTAAAAAAAATTCCTAACACTGAATGTGTGACAGAGTCTTTCAATGTGGAACATTTGAGGAACTTGAAGGAACATGAACTTTTTAAGACCCCAAATGAGGTACGTTCCTCGTAATGAGGTACACTTGAGAGGTATGCATATACGGTCACACTCCATATTAGTGTGAAAGCTGAAATGGTGGCAAGCCATGCAAATTTAGAGTATTCTTCACTAAAACTGTGTTCATACAGCACATTAGTGAGGACTGCAGTCACTAAGAAAGAATAGACAATGCACCTTGCTCATGATAACATAATCTATAACAATAACATACTATGGCATAGAGTGATAATCAGCAACTGTGTCAGCACTGGACAGGAAAATGTTGTTGCCAGCAGGGTGACATGACATGACATATCACACATAACCATTTCTGATGCTGCAAATTCTCCTTGATTTTGCCCGCTATGTATTATCTGTTCCACTTTCAAGTGTGTCATATTCTGGCAAGGTTTGCAGAGTAAAGACATTAAAAAGTGACAGGCAGTGAGTTACCAAGATTAGAGTATATCATATAGAAATGAAGACTACTGCCAAAAACTGTTATTCTAGTTATTCTAGTGACTGTATAAGTAGATAAGTGTGATTTGAAACTCTGATCCTGATTTTGTTGACTCTTCCTGACTTTGTCTCACATTTTTGGTGATTTCCTCAAAGCATTTATGATTTCTGACAAATCTTTGGGGATTGTCTGGCAGGCCATTGTGGGTGAAATGCACCAAGTAATGACAGACACCTGCATGGGAAAAAGCATGCTAATATAGTATCTGTTATTCTAGTAACTTTAAATATGTAAATGTAAAATCTATTCAAATGTGTAGCCTTTTTCCACCATATGTTTTGTCTGTGTCTCTGATTCTTCAGTTAGGTGGATGAAATGTATGACTTGCGTTGAAATTATGGTATCAGGAGATATGTACTACATGAAGTGCTTCCCTTGACTGTAAGATAGGCTTTATCAATGAGGAACAGCCTGGGCCACAGGTATGTTATGGTGTGACAGTGAGAAAAGTCCACCATATGTTGTATGGATAAATGATATGGTTACCTCAACACTTCTGTCCATAGCAGCAGCACATTCATGATGCAATGCTTTCAAGTGCATTGCAACCCTCTTACATCAGACAGTAGATTTCTTATTATCATCTGACATGTAACCCTGGCTCAGGTTTGGCCTCCTCCACTTGGTGTTGATACTGCTGGGGAAGGGAAAGTGTGCAGGAATGGTGCGTACACCTCCCCATTTCAGGATGCTTGGCTTGTGAATACAGTGACTTACCTAGCATGACATAACCCACATTCTGGCACCTGTTACATAGTGATTTTACACTGTTGGGAATGGATGCTACAGGTTGCTGTACTCAGCCTGGTAACCAGTAGGGGAACCTCAACTGCAATGCCTTATTTATGTCTGTTATGTATGTATATATGTACTTTATGTATGTATGTATGTATGTATGTATGTATGTATGTATGGTTTTATTTATTTATTTTATTAGTACTTGTTAACTAGGATAGAACAATGCTCTGTATGGATTTTTTCAGACTTAGTCCAAGACCACTTTGTTGATAAATGATTTGTTCCAAGTCACACACAAGGCAAAAGGAGGCTGAGTAAATCAGCCCCTGGATATGAGTTAAAAGGTCATTACCAGCCTCAGTCTAAAACTTTGCAGTAGGCCTACAGCATCTTCTGCAGAGATTTGTGCAAGAGGTACATCAGTGAGTGTAAATTTATTTTATTTTATTTTATTTTACATTTGTTAACCGGGGGTGTCTGACTGAGCCGAAAAGGCCCTTTTTCAGCAGAGGCCCGGGGAGAAAAGCTCCACAAAGAAAAATTAGAGACACATTTAGTTATTTAGATATGATCAGTATACACACAAATTACAGGAGACATGTTTTTACAGTGGTATGCGGCACATAAACAGTTACAGTGGAGAGAACAAACAAAAAAAATATTAATTTTAAAAATAAAGGTAATTAATAGATTTGTGGTGTACAGCTGAAATTTGGAACATAGGTAGAATACATACATAGTACACAGGTACAGTACATACATTGTAGATTAGCCAGTGTTTGTGAGTAAGATTGAAAACTATTATCAAGTGCTCTAAATGCTTAGAAGTCAAAAGATGGGAATTTTCCTCTGGGCCCATAAGCATGCTTTATTGACTTTTTTTAACAACAAACCTCATTACATCAGATGGAATTTTATTAAAGATTTATGGTGTATATTACTGATCTTGAATAGTTGACCTGGGATGTTTATAACTAGACAGCAAAAAGTGAGTTCCATTTCTTTTTTTGTTAAAAGACATAGATAAAAGTTGAGGCAGCTATCCTTGACTACTGTCATTTTAACTACTAGTTCCTCATAATCTTTTGATACGGAAAACAGATTTTTGGCTTGTAAGCACCATGTACTCTTGGTTATGTGATCAACCACTAGCAAGAAATCAGCAATATGAAAATTCATTTTAATTCATAACCACGAGTCAGACATGCACATAGCACAAGAATAAAATGTTAAGAATGTATTTCATATAGTATCTGGTTGCTCACTTGAAGAGATTACCTCAGTTTTTCTTTTTTGACAACACTGGATTCCTATCTTGACTTTTATTCATGGTGGTGGTTTAATCAAGGCTCTATTAAATTGCTTTATCGATGTCAGATGTATTATTTACATAATACAATCTACTGTATACTGAACAATACTCATATAAATATATTATTGCATAGTTCCTTTGAAGCCCGATGAATGGTGTCTTTTTACTGTAAGTTTGCTTTAAAATAACAAATATCACTTCCCAGCTATGAGAGAATTATTCATTTAGAAGTGAGGTTGAGATTCAGTTTGACAATTCTTTTAACAAATATTTGAAAACAGCAGAAATGAAAAATGTGACAAAATAATTGTCATGAGAATGGTTTGTTTATATATACCCCAATACCTATCATCTTAATAACCTTATAGCCTCAAAAATGTTCTCATTGTAACATTATCATTGCTGTTTTTGTGGTATGTTTTAATGAAATATTATAAGTATTCCATTTGTAATATTTTCTCATGGAACATTTTGTCAAGTACATTTTATTTTACAATTCATTTTTTACTTAGTCCAACAAAGTATGCACTTCATTTTCTAGTCCTGTGTTAAAATCATTGCATTCATACTGCCCTAAGAGTTGCAATCAATCCTGTCTTGCAGCGATGCAAAGCTTTTATGTGATATGCAGTCCTCTGTATATCATTCACTTAGAACCGGCTCAGTGTATCTGAATACTGATGGCTAATAATTTAATTTTAGCAACAAGGCCAGCACAATCATTTTGCATGCAGTTTCAGTCAGCCATCCTTCATATCAGCTGAGAACAAAATACAATAAACAGACATGCTTTTCTTCCAAGGATTATAGAAAATATTTTTTCTACCTAAATCTATACAGCATACACTTTAAGCTAGGTACCCAGTATTTATCTGCAAATACATATCTGAAATGGTGCATAGAAATTTACATTAAAGATTTGGCAACTGAACCATATGAGATAAATAATAAGCTTATACAAGGCCATATATGAGAAGTCACAGCAGATAATGCTATAATCTCTTATCTCACATGGTGGCATTAAAAATATTATAAATAAGAATACAATAGAGAGACACTTTACATGTTAGGAAGCAAAAAAGTGCTAATACAAATTTAAAAGACCTATTACTTTCTGCTGTTGTACATAAATATATATACTGCTTGTAGGTATAGTACATAGATTCTGCTTTCTGCCTTCTGCCTTCTGCTGTCTTTTTGTTTAATATATCTAACAAGTATGCAACTTCTAAAACAATGTAAACTTGTACGTAAGCATCAGGATTGCCAGTGTAATTAATATATAATTCACTCATCACAGGTGCCAAACATGTAGGTAGATTAGTGTATTAGTGCATTGGATTCTGAACCTGCAAGCAGACAGGAATAAAGGCCTTAATGGCAAGGTCTCTGAGACAAAACTTAAGCAGAGAAGACCTTACCTATTGCACTACATAATTGGTTAATTGGTGGATTGTACTTGTTGATTAACAAAATGATATAATTGGATAAAGGAATGTTGTTAAAAGCCTGTTTGTATCTTGTATTTTCTTGGTCTGAAGAAGGATCTCTATGCGAAAGCGCTTACCGTGTTTTATTTTGTATGTTTTTTAAAGTTTTATTAAACCTGTCTGCCTATTCAGTTTTGTTCTTTTGTTTTATTCGTACTGCTTGCACTTGGAGATTCACCTGATGTGCTTTACTCCTTTTGTTTTTGCTTATTTATTCAGTTTTCTTGTGGAGCACTATGGCAGAAGCTATTGACATAAAATTGAACTATAATCCTGCACCCTCCAGTGATGTTGGATGTCAGCTACGGAATTTTAAGAAAATTACTACGGATCCTTTACTCACCCTTGAACTAAATGATAGAGACTCAGGTAAGGACAGCAATGGTATCAATTTAACTGCTTTTAATGACTGTTTGAAGGAAGAGGAAAATGCTATGTAAGAGTTGAAGCATTTGCCATGGAAGCACTTCCAGACGGAAGTGTGCCTACACTACAAGATTGTCCCCAGAAGACTAAGAATCTTATGTATGCCAACTTATGGGACTGGATATATGGAACTGTTAAAAAACTTGCAGAAATTAAACCTGGAGATCAGTTTTGCTTACATTAAATTATTGATAGACTTTTTAAGCTTCAAGAACTCTCCCTGTATGAAAGGGTGACTGGGCTGCAGAAATGGCTTCAGGAAACATATCCTGCTAACATCTTTGACTCAGCTATTGAGGAAATGTTGAGTTCTATTTCAGCCAATGAACTCAGACTTAAGCAGCAGAAGCAGAAAAAAATACGGAGAGACTATGCCGATTTCAATATGGGACATGTGTTTTCTTGGCCAAGCAGTAATGACTCCACCAATCATAATGAAGTTAATAATAGAGTGGATACTGTGGAAGATGTCCCAAACACTAATACTAATGTACCAACATGTATGGCACCTGTGATGAGTGAATTTTCACTCTCTACAGCGTCCGGTGCCACCAATTCTACAGCTTCTACATCTGATAACAGCAATCTGGTTATGAGACCCAAAAAGACAATGAATATAAACCAGAAGCAGATTTTTCCTATATTACCTCTACCGATAAGTATAGAATGCCCAGGAGAGGCTTCTCACACAGCAGGGGGCGCAAGAGAGGAAACCAGCACCTGGATCAGCTGCAAATGCCAAAACTAAAGAAAGTTTGGGGAAAGATGCAGAAGACAATGATGCCAACACTAAAGAAAGTTAGGGGAAAGCTGCAGAAGACAGTGAATTGTTAATTGTCAACATTTCACAACGGATTTTGAATTAATATAAAAGGAATGTACTTCAGAGAGGACTCTTATTTATGCCAGCAGGAGAAACGAGTTTAGGAGAGGTCTCCGTGGATGTGAGGCTATTTGCCAGGAATGTAATGCTACATACAATTTTTCCTGAACAATCAAGAGGGAGTTTCTTCAGAAAACCTAGTACTTTTTGCCCAGGACTTTGTCCAACCCTGGAGACATTCTGCAATGTATGCGAACATGATTTTAATAATTTGTTTAATAGCAGTTCCAGTTCACTTAGAAAGAAAAAGTATTATAACTTAACTAGAGATGAGAATTCAGCCTTGTGGACTTTAATAAATGACCATAGCATTGTTATTAAACCAGCTGACAAGGGAGGAGCACTAGTTATTATGGATGCTGATTTTTATTCCTTAAGTATTTTTGATATGATTAGTGATGAGAGTGTATATGAATCCATTAGTTTGTCTGATATTAATAGCATATGTGAAGCTATATATTCAGTGTTGCATGACTGTCTGGTTAATGGTTGCCTTACTGCTGATTTATTTAAGTTTCTGACCATAGACACAATAACAATCCCTACCTACCAAGGACTACCAAAAGTACACAAAAATCTGCCTCACCCACCGCTTAGACCTATAGTGTCAGGCTGTGGGTGGCTTACTAAATTCATGTCTATATTTGTAGACAAACATCTAAAGGTTGTACTAGATAAAATGGATACTATTTTATAGGACACTGAACAGTTTTTGAGACGGTTATATGATAATGTGGGAGATACTGCTATTGACAATGATGTTAAATTTGTAACCATGGACATATGCTCTCTTTTCACTGTAATTCCCAATGATTTAGGCTTGGAAGACATTAAGAATCTATTGGGTATGAATAGTGAGTATGCTCCTGACTTTATAGATTTACTATGTCTCTTTATTGAGAACATCCTTGAGAATAATGTCTTTTGTTTTGGTGATAAATATTATTGGCAGAAATTGGGTGTAGCCATGGGGATCCCATCTGCAAATAGCTACGCTAATGGGGTCATGGCTTATTGGGAATTGACTAATGTACTAAACAATATGTATACACCGTATATTAGATTTTATACCCGTTTTTTTTACATTTTTATGTTGTGGACAGGGAATTTACAACAACTAGAATCATTTATTATTTATATACATAGTGCCAATGCTTTTTTGAGGTTTAAACATCAGAGTTCCAACAGTAGCATTGATTTCTTAGATGTTAAATTGATGAAAGATTTTAGCAATAGAATTATAACTAGTAGATATTGAAAACCTTGGCATAAAAATCATATTCTGCATCCGCAGAGTTTACATCCACCTAGGATATTTAAGAACATTGTATGGGTACAAACATTAAGATTGTCCACATTACATTATAGGGATGACATGTTCTTAAAGAAGATGGAAGTGATGTATCATGAGTTATGTAACAGGGGTTGTTCAGTGAATGAGCTGAGCATGGACATGAGTAACATCATGGAAGACAGGGGTAAACCATATTTTTCAAAGAAAGTATATAATGATTCTACCCATAATGTGGATGACCAGTCATGTCTGTACAAGGAAGGGGTTTCCCTTGTAACAACATATTCCCACATCAGATCCATCTGTAATATAATTGAAAAGAAATGGCACATTCTTACATCAGATCAGTTTATTAATGGTGTGATAGGATCCAAACCAGTTTTTAGGTTCAGGAACAAAAAATCGCTAAAAAGTATGTTGTGCCATAGGAAAGTTAACTTAGAACTGCAGATGGATCATGGTACATTTCAATGTAGGATTTGCAATTTTTGTGATTTCATAGACAGTAGCAACATGTTTTTGCACCCCACTACTCATCAGAGGTATTTTTTAATGTCAGTACTAACTGTCTCAGCAAACATTTAGTATATTTAGCCCAGTGTACAACTTGTCAGTATTTCTATGTAGGGAAAACAGATTGTTGTCTTAGAGACAGAATGAATCAGGGGACATGTCAGGGAGATTAGGCAGGGCAACATTTTGAATTCATTGGCTAAACACATTACTGATATGGGTATAGCACATACTTTTAAATTTAAAGTTATAGAGACTATTGACATCAGACATAAAATAGGGGATGTCAAGAGTATTACTGAAAATAGGGAATTGCATTGGATTCTGAACATGCAAGCAGACAGGAATAAGGACCTTAATGGCAAGGTCTCTTTGAGACTGAAACGTAAGCAGAGAAGACCGCATTGCACTATATAATTGTTTAACTGGTGGAGTGTACTTGTTGATTAACAAAATTATATCATTGGATAAAGGAATGTACTTAAAGCCTGTCTGTATCTTGTATTTTCGTGGTCTGAAGAAGCATCTCTATGCGAACACACTTACTGTGTTTTATTTTGTATGCTTTTAAAGTTTTATTAAACCTGTCTGCCTATGCAGTTTTACTCTTTTGTTTTATTCATACTGCTTGCTCTTGGAGATTCAGCTGGTGTGCTCTACTTGTTTTATTTTTGCTTATATATATATATATATATATATATATATATATATATATATATATATATATGTACACGCAGATATCTTTATATATATATATATATATATATATATATATATATATATATATATATATATATATATATATTTAGATACATATAGAAATAGATACAGATTTATAACTCTACAGGAACACTTGGGGCCAGATTGCAAACAAAATTTGTGGACAAAGTAGCGCACGGAAGGAAGATGTCTGCATATGAGTGACAGATGAGATTCAATAACAGATGATAAAAATGAACCTAGTAATTATCTATTCAGAGTTTAATACTGTAGACTCAACAACCACCTGCTGGATTACAAAATACAATGGATGTGCCCAATGAATATAAAATATGACAGAGTACTTTGCCAACAATTTTCTGAAAATACTTGGTGGAGGCCACTTATACTTACCTTTAACCTTATTATTTGCTGCGATATTCCAAACATTCCCTCATATTTCAAAAATATCAGAGTAAAAACCTGCAGACTGCATGTAATACATTACAACTGGCTGGGTAAAGCCATAACAGAGGGTGATCTGCAAATGCATCCTAGAAGCTGACAGCTAGGTCACAAGCCAGAATTCAGTTAAGCCAGCTCTCTGATCAAGAAATAACAGATAGATAGAGATAAGACAGAAAGCTCTATAATGTGTGTACCCACTTATAGTTGGCAGAGTAACCCAGTAACAGTAGAAACAAAAATGTGTCTGAGTCTGGGTATATTGGCCTCTGGGACATTCCAGTGGCATATGGGCGATTCAGTATGAGTGTCCTAGGCAGTCACCAGTCTCATTCTAGCACAGTTCCTGGCAGGAATATGCACTAAAGTAGATGAATACAACCACTTTCCAACAGCAGCTGTGGAGTTCAAAAATGTTATGCAACAGTTCTATGCCATTGCCAACTTCCCCATGTTCATGGAGCAATTGATTGCACCCTTGTCCCAATCAAAAACCCATCAGTATCTGATGGTGAATGATACATCAGCAGAAAGAGGCAGCTATCGCTCAGTTTTCACTTGGTATGTAAATGATATCATTATCAATATCATGGTAATAAACCCTGGTAGTGTGCATGATGCAAGAATTTTGAGGGAAAGAGCTCTGAGAACTAGTTTCCAATATGCTGAAATATGAGGGGGTCTTATTCAGTAATTACAATGCCACAGTTATGATGTAATCTGAATCCAGACCTGTCAACACTATGCATGAGGACTAAATGTGTTTTTTTTTTCCTTCTTCAATCACGTGACTGTGGTTATCCACTGAAGCCTTGGCCTTTGACATCATACAAAGCCCCATCAATGCTTGCAGAGGATGTATACAACAGAGCACATACCGAGACATGGAACACCATTGACCATTTGTCCAGCTTGCTGAAAGAAACATTTAGAGGGCTGGATACACCTGGGTGTGTACTGCAATACACACCAGAAAAAACACCACAGATAGTCACAGTGTGTGCCATGCTGCACAACATGGAAACATCAAAACACATTGGCTTACCAGCCTCAGGTGTAGGTGACCTAGCCCAATAATCCCAGTTGTCAGATGTGGAGCTATCAGAGCTGTCACAGGATGATCAGGAAGACTCAGACATGAGAAGAAATAAGTATGGGTGACAGCAGTGGCCATATATTCCAGCTCAGGCAACACAGCAGTGTCTTACCCACACCTCTGACTTATGGCAAGCTAGACATACAGAAGTACACAGTATCACAACAAGCCTGACACATAGCATAATAAAGTATAACAATACCAGAGAACACACTATGCAACATACAGCAACATGAGTATTGACCAAAATGAAACATTCCTATGTCAAAAACAAGGTTCACATTACATGCCTGATGTGGAATGTCACAAATAAATCAACACTACAATGCACAACTTATTACTTCAATATGACTCATGTAGATGTAGGAATATGTTCAATCATGCAACGTATGGCAGAGCATCAATGGCAGGCAGTGCACATCATGCAGTGGAACATACATCATTGTTTGCGATACAGCAACACAGGTATACATGTGTATAACCATGTAGATGTGGGAAAGAATACATGAGAAGTACAAGTCAGCAAGAAGAACACTAGAAAGGACTTTTTTTTTTTTTTTTTTTGCTTTTGCTTTTGATCTTTAATGGAAGAGCTAGAGGGGTGCTGCCTCACAGTACTGCCACAGGGCACTGGTTGGTTGAGTCAGCAGCTGTGGCAGACATTAAGAAAATATGGAAATAAGTAAGCAATGCTGAAATAATAATGTAACATGCTGATGATCATGAAAAAAGCTTGCCGTATGTCATATATCAAGGGATGCAAACATGGAAGCAGGAGAATTTTCACATACAGCATTGCAATCATCAATATACAAAATCACACACAATAATTACAAATATATACAACACAACACAACTATAAAGAAGTCATGTAAGTCACATAAATGATTAAAAAAGCCTGTGGCATCATACATTTTAGAAGCCACTCACATAGGGATTAGTCAGTGGTCAACCTAGTGGTCATTATTGCCACAGCATCAGAATGACACAACAGGATGCACATTGGATTAACTGTTAGTCTTTTCCTAATGCAGTCACCACAGTACTGGCTGCTACTCTCACCTCCAGAAACACTATGATACTGTATCAAGGGGCTGGAAGTGGTGACACTAGCAGTGTGGAACATGGTGTGGTTAGGAGCAGTAGTGTGATAATGCTGTCTGGACATGACTGCTAAGTTCAGAGTAGAGTAATCAACAGCAGATCCATGTGCATGCTGCAGACGAGGATGTATGAGGGCATGTGTGGGTCTTGTGAGAGGTGATCTGCCTCTCCCCATTGGAAGTAATCTTCTCAGTACAGTTAGGGCATGTAACACCCAGTTTGTACTACAGCACTGCTCTAACACCATTTTTAATAAGGCTTTCAGCAGAGCATGCAACAGATAAGACACCAAAATGCTGTTTAGTCTATACTGTATGACCTCTCCATGTCTGTGCATGTGACCTTCATATAACGCACACACACACTCACACACACACACACACACACACACACACACACACACACACACACGCGTGCACACGCGCACACACACACACACACACGCTCACACGCTCACACACTCACACACATACACACATACACACACCTGGTGTGCTACCCAATCAGTGGAAAAGGCAAGTGCATGCAGGCCAGAGCCATGAAACTGTTGTGAACATTCATGTGTCTGCAATAGTAAGCTGAAGCCCTCAGACTTGCATCCAAGCACATCAGATACACCGATATGTATTCCATTGGACAGTATAAGTCCATCATGAAGAAGTGTCATCATCATTTCCAGACTCAGCAATGGACAGTGGGTCATGGTCATTATAATATCTATTGACTAATGCCCCCACATCATCAGAATTTCCAGCTGTACTATCCTCCCTATTGGAGGCTGCAGCAAAACAACATGACTGTCCACTTCTGGGCCAGCAACAAAACCAATGCAGTGGCCCTTGTGCCATTGGTTGTACTGTCAAAGTGAGGCAGATGTTTTTGCAGGTCACATATTTTCATTACATACCTAAACACCATCTGTGCTGCCTTTGGCATGAGAGGTTTTGTCTGACATATGGTCCCCATTTCTTCTGTATTAATGGTGTCTATACTAATGGGATTATTATACAACCACATTACTTTGTTTTTGGCAATGTATTTAGTTGGTTGCCTATTACACGCAGGGTTAAAGGTTCTAATCTGACCTCCAATTGTCTGTTCCTGCAATTTCTTGACTGGCATTGAACATCCTTGCCATTGCTTGGCTTACACTTGCAATGCTGACAGATTGCTGAATGATGAGGGTTGATGGTCATTGTGCACTGTAATACCAGAACTCCCATTTAGTGTTCTCTGATACATGCCTACCATCACTCATAATCCTTTTGGTATGAGTGTTACACAGTTTGAAACATCTTAGCAGTGCTTTGTGCACTGATAAATATATATTTTTGAGGTGCACCATGGCTGGTATGCATTCCTACCCTGCTTGTCATTTTTCCTTTACTCATGTTATATAGTCCATTAGAGTGCCATCTCTGTACCTTCCCTATAATGTATATTGTTTCCCTCTAATGTATATTACCTTCCTTTGTCTGTCATGTCTTGTGATATTTGTTATATGTTTGTAACAGTGCTTTTCCCCACCTCCTCTTCCCATGTCTTTCCCATTCCTTTTATTCACCCACCCCAAAAAAGTTTGCCTGTTCCCACCAAAACAAGCAAAAAAAAAAAAACTTACTCATGACCCTCTGACCTTCCTGTTCCATCATCCCACTTGTGTGCCATTCTTCTTCACCCTCACCTCACATTTGCTTTTCTATAACGCTAATTCCTTGTGTGTGTGCATTACTAGTGTGTCCCACACATGTTCTGCACCTATTGTTAGCTACTTTTGGCAATGGTGATATGGCCCTGATTTCCATTTCACCTTACCCGATTAATTTGTTCAATTGGAAATTTTGCAGAATACAACGGATTCCACAAATGGTGATGAACGTGTTCATATCCTTCCACCTATATTTTACAAGAATATCTGCAATTATTTGTGGATATTTATCACTTTTCTGGAATATTGCTTATGCACATTTGTCTTCAGCCAGTAATTTCTATGTATTTCTTACACGTTTCATTGAGCTTATATATCTTCCACAGACTTGCATTGGTAATGCACATATACAACTTTATGGGAGGGCTTTCCTTGTCATATGACTTTGCTTTGACTGACTGTGTTTGTGCTTATGTCACAAGTAATTTGTTGTGTCTGCATTGCACTTAGTTATGTTCAGTAGAACAGGACACATATATACTAACATAAAATTAGCTGCATTTGCATGTAGCTTGGCTTGCTGTAGTTCTTGCACGGAACTTGGCTCAATCCACCAAATTCTGCAAAGTTTATGGATTCTGGACCTTAATGTAATGACAAAATAAAACACAATCTAGTATGATATAAAAGTCAAGCAGTTTCTTAACATTCAATGCAATGGTGGAAATATACTAAATTAATTAGGAATATAAGAACCCAAAACAGGCAATACTAAAAACTAAGCACAATATCACTAAACATAGACTACATAAATAAATTCTTTCTGAATTTAACTCAGTTGAACAGTGATGTTAATAGGAAATTAAAACCATTAGAAAAGCAAATCTGAAAAAAATAATGCTTGAAAAGCAAACAACTAAAACACATGAAAAGTCTAATGTGAAAACACATTATTAGAAACTAAAATACAGAAATATTAAAAAAAAACCACGTAAAATAAAAGTTTGTCATTTGTATATTCATGGGCCATAACTGTGATTCTCATGTAAATTAAAGGGTGATAAGAGGGAAATATATACTAACATAAAATTAGCTATATCTCAAAAACATTCATATACCAACCTAAAAACATTCATGCTTGAAGAAGCTACCTGTGAATGCTTCCCATGACAAGGAATCACATGAAAACCAATCACTCCTAACAGCCTTTCAGCTAGCTTATCCACTGATTGCTGAATATCTTTGACACTTTTTACATGTACATCATCCACTATCTACTAAATATCCTTGTCTCCATTTACTGATCCACACCATTTTCTTCTCTATACCATTTAAGTTTGCCTCTGCTGTTCAGATGACCTCTTCCATCTTTCTTCCTTTCTCTCCACTCTTTACCCCTTTTTTGTTATATTAACTTAAAAGTATATTATGTTAATACTTTATATCTACAAACTGTGTTTATAACTGCTTTTATAATGTACTATACTAGCTACTCAGTGTATTGCCTTGTACAATTAGTTAGTTACTTTTTTCCTGGTTTTGTTTCCAGTACGCTCTGTTTTCATATTGGAACTAGTCTCCCTACAGCAGCTTCTCTCGTAGCTTCATAGATGAATAATTTCAATTAATCAATTGATGGTCAACGTTATATATACTGTGTTAATTGAATGTACTGATTGTCTGAAGAAGTCGAGAATCTGACGAAAACGCATACTGTCCGTTATCAGAGGATTAAGGCGTTTACATGTTTTTTCGTGGCTGGTGACAGCCTTGTCTGCTTGGTTTTGGAATAAAGAGCTTTGGCTGACTTCCTGGTGGCGATTGTTTCGTTTCGTGGTTGCCTTTTGACTCAGTTTCAGTTTGGTACTTACGTATTATCGCAACCACATTTTTGCGGTAATACCGCTGGCTTCCCCGTGCGCAGATGTAAACATTGATGCTGCCATTATGTCAATAAATGTGTTTTTCTTCATATTGAAAGGTTGTTTTAGGCAGAGGTATCGTGGAAAATGGTGCAGATCATGTTTTTGGTGTACTTATGCTGTTTGTGCTTGACGCTTCTTGATCGGTAATGCACTGATAAGCCGTCGGAATGTACTCACATGTCAGCACTGATAACGGTACCAGTAAAGAATAAAAGGGTTAAGGCTTGTAACCACATTCCCTGCCATTACCCTTATTATAAACTGTATGCTGCAAAGTTTGACAACTTTTTTTTTTGGTCTTTTTCTTTTTTTTGTTGTAGCTGTCAAGAAGTAGTAGACAAGAGGACAACTGTCAGCGTGTGAGTCTATTACATTTAGTGGCTCATGGCTTGAGATATGGAATGTATGTTACACATAACTGCTGTGGAAAATGTATTTCCAGTGACATGATGTTGGGGAAACAGCATAGCTTGAAACAAGCAGTCATTCCTTACGTCATACTGTCTTTCCTACCTAAACAATGATTTTTAATAAAGTTAACATTGTCAGTGTGATTCTGTATATACTTATAGTTAAATTGACACACCAGGAAGCGAGTGGTATTACCGCGAAAATGTGGTTGCGATAATACGTAAGTACCATTAGTTTAAACACATATACTATATCATGCCAGTCTATTTATAGGTTCATAGGTAGTTGTTAAGCTTTCAGTCCAGGAGACCATCAGATAAGCTTGTTACAGTATTTAAACTACTGAACTACAATGCTACACTTAGACCGTACAAGGTTATCTTTGAGATACACCTTTGTTATACATCTGATTGTTATACTGTTACTGCACTGGAAACTACTCACTTAGACTATCTGTAGCTATTGCAGTTACTGCATTGAGATTCACTGAGGTAGCCTACACATTTTTCATTGTTTTTACTGACTAGGTAGAGAACATATTAGCCTGCTGGTTAAAACTGTTTGGTTACATTTGCCACTGTTTTCTTTGTTGATCCTATAACTTTTGCTTTTCATTTTTGCACTTGCAGCTACTACAGTAGTCACAGCTCTCATTATCTAATCCTTTAGCCATATCCTAGTTTTTCACCATTTTCTAGCAATGTCATTTATCTCCTTTTGTCTTGCACCAAAAGTATATTATAACCTACCCTATATATCATTTTCTCTGGCTGGTATGGAATCTGAGTCAGCTGTTTTCCCTTTTGTAGCCAGCTTGATAGCACTAGGTATACTGAGACAGTGTAGTAGCTGCCTCATGCTTAATGTTACCTGTTTATAACTTGGCATAATGGTTAAGGTGCTTACTTTACAGCCACAAGGTGCAGGGTTTGATTCTCACATAGGCTAATTGGTTAGGCTTAAATGGCCCACAACAGAAGTTAGCCTACTACTAATCTATAAACCTGTATTTATAATGATTCAGTATGTGACAAGTCAGATGTAAGTATTTACTTAACTTGGAATCTACCTTATCATCTCAGAACACATTAGGCAAACATGACACATATGCATGCACAGCATAGAACACTTTCACTAAACTAACTTACACCAAGATTTTTAAGAGAACACTGACTAAGCCACCTGGGCTAAAGAGAGAGAATCCTTAGATATTAGTTCATACAGAAACAAACCCACTTTTGCCCTTCAAACCCACATCTAGGATGCATATTTCAAAGAGTCACATAGGTGCAAACTCCAAGCCATTATGGCCCACTTAGTCTGCATCAAACCACAGGAATATTTTTATAATAGGTAGCTCTGTTGTAAGGCATAAGGACAATACCATCACCAAGCTAGATAAGAATAGAGTGACAGTTGTCTTTCTGGAACCAAGACTTGTAATGTAACAAGAGCTATTAGTTCCCTCCACCTGTCAGACAGACTTAGGACTTGATAGTGGTCCATGTGGGGTGAATGTCAATTAGACGGTCTACCAATAGGGACAAGCAGAATATTATGATTGAACTTCCAATGTGTGTGCCTGATGCAAGAAAAACACTGGTCTTGAGTGGTATTTTGCCATCAGCCCGAATGATGCCAAGATTCAAAGATGATTGGCTTTAATAATTGGCTATGTTGCTAGCATTACTATAGGAGAATCCAGTATGCGTCAGCTTGGGATGAGTTGGCTGACAAGTCTTTCTGCTTTGCCAGGGATGAT
Organism: Protopterus annectens; assembly: GCF_019279795.1. Classification (NCBI taxonomy): domain Eukaryota; kingdom Metazoa; phylum Chordata; order Ceratodontiformes; family Protopteridae; genus Protopterus; species Protopterus annectens. The sequence continues at coordinate 178,772,482 of NC_056736.1, forward strand.
TTCCAACTCTCTTACAATGATTTTTACATTCTGTCTAAAGCCTTTGTTTCCCCCATAGTGCCTTTTTAGGCAGATTATGTGTGATATGCATTAGAGCGTAGTATATTCTAGTTTTGGACACATTATTGTGCCTCTCTCTACTCAGTGCTAGGAGTCTTAACAAAAACTGTCTGAATTTGAGAGGCTGTCCTTCAGCTTGAACACATTCTTATTTGTATGGTTACATAAAATATGGTTTCAGAGCAATAAAAGCACTGCCTCTATTCCTGGAAAAAATGCCTATCAGATCTTTAGACCTACTGGAAATTGTGGTAGAGTATCAGTATTTGGCAGTGATATTGTCACCTTATAACAGCTTCCTTGGAATACTACGTTTGAACTCTTAGAAGTTCAAATCAACATAAACAAGAATAATTACCACTTCATAGCTAGTTATAGAATACACTATATGTATTTTTATCAGCATGTCAGTTATCTTAATATATTAGCTGAAATTACCATTAAACTGAAGACCTTTTTACTCTGGGACTTCAACTATCCATCAATAAAATAGATGATCTACATTGCCACTGGCTGGCATTCTCACCGCTTCTTTGATATAAATGCTACCTTTCCTTCATAAATAGTTAACCATCCTACTAGGAGTCCAAAAATCCTTGATCTAGTCCTCACAAATGTGCCACATCTTGTATATATCTATATGTATCATCATGCCTTGTTAAATAAGGTCATAATGTGTTTAGTGGCCTTTTCCTCTAAAACTGGTGGTGCTTCCCTTGCAAGTAGGTCTGTATTTAGTGACCTGTCAAAAGCAACCCTTCTTCAGTTACTTCATGACACACACAACAAAAATCTGCTGTAATCCCCCCAAAAGAATCTCATTGCCAAAGCTTCTAACTATACTTCTGACTTCTACTCCCACATAGATATCTGTAGTGATAAATCAATCCCCATTTGCTTCAAATATAATAAGAAATGTAAAAACAAATCCCAGTGGTGAAATATCAGTATAAATAAATTATTTAACAAGAGAAAGAATCTGCTTAATGCTTATAAGGGCTCTTATTCTATCCATCTGTAGAGTACACTTAAGCAAACTAACAAAACACTTAAGGGAACAATTAGAAAAAAATCTAAACTAAGTATGAACTTAAAATAAACAATAAAATAAAAATAACTACAGCTCTTTCTTTAACTTTGTCAGGAATATAAAAACTAATAGCCAACAATGTTTTTAAGTATTGTACTACAATACTACACTCACTGACCCAGAGGAAATAACTAATATCATAGCTAACAAATTTAGTTTGAATGTTACTCCATCTATAGTTCTAGCTATTCCAGAGCTTCCATTCTCTCAGCCAGGCTCTTTAAATAATATGGCACATGTTCTCTCATCCCTCTCAAAACTATGAATACTTCATGGTTGAACCCTGGTAACATAATATATTGCCTGGCTATCAGTGTCAAATATGGCCATTGTGAACCCCTACTTAAACTTTTTAATCTGAGCCTTTCCACCGGTTATATTACTGAAGCCTGAAAAACAGTAATTATATTGTCATTACACAATAGTAACTCAACCACAGACCCTGGCAATTACAGACCCATTAGTCTTGCTAGCCTCATATGTAAAGTTATCAATTGAATTATCTTGGACTTCATTAAATCTGGACATTGAAAAATCTCTTAACTCTGAACCCTCATCAATTCAATTTTGACAAAGGAAGGTCCTAATTCTTTACACTCATTAATTTATTTGAAAAAGTAGACAAAGCAGTGAACAGTTGTTATGCAATGCATAGATTAGAATTGGCCAATGCCTTTGACACTATTTGTCAGTGCAGGAATTATTCATATACTTGTAAATTTGAATATAAAACCTTATATCCTTCAGTGGATAGCGAACTGAATGTCTGACAGAACCCATTCCACTTCTGAAAGGAAGAAAGTTAGTAGTTGTAAACCATAGAGCTCAGTATTGGGCCATCTTCCGTTTGGTATCTATTTGTCAGACCTTCAGGGTGGCATGCCTGTCCTATGGTTAAATAAGTTTGCAGACAACATTAAATAGTGTCTTGTTATTTGATCTTCAGTCGACTCACAATTGCTCCAAAATGGGTTAGATCATGTTAACAATTTGTGCATAGACAATGGTTTCAAACTAAATGTAAAAAAAGTGGCATAGTTCATTTTGAAAAAAAAAAAATCTCACTTATCACATGGGTGATGATCCCATCCAGTCAGATATAGCTGTAAGGAATCTAGGCACTCTTGTTTATAATTTCTTAGATTTTGGCCATCATGTCTCCACAGTAGTTTCAAAAGCCTTATATCTGGCTCATCTAATTTCCAAAGGCATTTCTACTAGCTCCAAAGAAATCTTAATTCGCCTTTACTTGTATCTTATCAGAGCCACCACTGAATATAATCTAGCTTTTGACATGTATTTGTTTAAATATATCACATGACTTGAGAGTGCTCTGAGATTCATAAGTAAAAAGATCAGTGGACTCAAAAATCATAGTTATCAGGAGAGCATGGCAGCCCTTTCTCTCTGCTTAGTCCTTTATGGACTCCTCTAAAGAGATCTGTGTTTATCTTTTCATCCATGAAAAATCCAACCATATTTGACCTCTTGTTCCTTCTCAGAATTACTGGTACCTCAAATACCTGGTTAAAGAATATAAACCTTCATTCAGACACATTGGATAATAGATTCACATCCCAATGTGTCCCTTTTGTCAAGCAGAATATCACCCTTACTGCCTTCAAGGGAAACCAATCAACCAATCTAAATAGATGGTTGTCCTCAAATTCTGCCCTTGTCTATCTTGTCTTGTCCTACTTCAGACTAGAGGGAACCTTTAAATATTTATTTATTTATTTATTTTAATTTTGGGAGGGGGCTAGGCTTGTAATGGTCTGCAGGCTGATTGTCTAGTAGTTGTCTATGAACCTTTGTATCCTATCCCAGCTTCCCAATTGTCCTAAAGCATTGTCTGATTGAGTGATTTATTCAAGGACTCACAGTAGGCAATTGAAGGCTGAGGGAATCAAACCCTGTAACACAGGAAGTAGCTTATTAGCAGTTCAAAGCCTTAATCCACTGTATGAAAGACACAGGATATAAACTATTATTATATTCCTTATTCTTAATTTTTGGAAACTGCATTGCTTTTTTTTGTACTCCCTAGGTTGACCTGAAAATTGTCCAGGTGGACCAGCATTCTACTCCAGACAGGAAATAAAAGTTCATAAATAAAATATATTGTTAACTATTAATAGCTAATTACACTGTTGATATGATTCTGTAATGAGGTAAAAGAATGATTAGTTGATTAGTTATTGTGTCAAATTAAAACTGCTGATATAATAGACAAAATTCTGCATAGTCTTTAAATAGTCATGAGCTATATATATAGCAAACAGAGCTAATTTTTAATGAATATGCAGGAGGTAGTTTTCTTACAAGCAAGATATTTTTATGCATGGTAGAAATATAAGTTGCAGAAGAATGATATTTGATAAAGCTTTTGGGCTAGTCATTTATATTCCTGAAAAATCAGATTGCAAGTTGCTTAAAACAAGTACTTTTTTTCTGTTTTGATTTTAGTATGATTCATGTTGAAATATTAACTGTTACTTAAACACTTCTAATTTAAGTATGAAGTGATATCACATACATTTTTGTTAGATGTCTCCCTTAAAACCTAAGATGAAAAGAAAGTCTGGGGTATATAATATGAACTTAGGATTCAATTCACTATTGACTTATAAATGTTATATATACTGCCGAATGCCATAATATGTTTATCAATGTCCCTGTTTTGTTTTGCAACCCATTTTAATTATTGACACAAGCCTACTCTATTAAATAATTCTGAAATGTGATAGATATGCTACTTTCCATATAGCAGACACATCTGATTTTCATGCAGAAGAATTTAACAGCTCCATCATTTAGAACCCTACCTCTGTCCTTCATGCACCAATATAGAACTCCTCCATAATTTGGAACCCTACTCTGGCCAGTCTGAGATACTTATATGAACACAGCTGTATATTATGTACGAGAAAAGGAAGGACAGACAAAGTTACTTTTAACATTTTAACAGTCTAATCCTTTCAGCTACAGCACAATGTCCATTAACATGATACAAAAAATATATTTGGAAAAGGGATAGATAGATTGTTTATCAACCTTCGTTTATAAAGATTTTTTAAGTTGAAAGTAATATGCCATTTCCGAATAGAAAGAAATAAGATCTAAGTCAATAAAAAAAGAAATGAATAAAGTGAATTACACAGTGACAGTAGGAATACAGGAAATGTGTAGTTAAAAATGAAGCATCCAGCTCACACAAGATCAATGGGCTCACAGATCTTTTGCTATTACGGATCCTTTATTTAACATGAGGTAACACACTAATATTTATTGTTACCTTTTATTATTTATCCACTCTTGAATGGGTTATCCCCACTTGGCTGTTGGCTTCTTTACAGGGAAGACATGAAGTGCTAAATATATTTTCTAGTGGAAATTTGACCAGGGCACCAGGGAATCTCCATTATTTTTAATAAGTGCCACTATATGTTTTATAATTACCAGATTTGCTTCAAACACAGGCAGATTGGACCTTCATTTAACATCTCATCCAACGGTTAGTACAATCAAACCAAACCAGCCCCTTTTGCTGCACTGCACTCTCAGTAATGGAAATATTAACCCAATCATGGGGGGGGGGTATAACCCACAGTCTTCTGATCTTCTACCTCTAGAAGCAAGTGTGTTACATGTTGAGACAAGACACTCTGGACAAGTCTTGAAAGTATATCACAGTTTTATGAGAGGCAGTCCACCTTCCCTAAGTCATGTGACTGTCAAGCAAAAGACAACAAAACAAGCAGCAGTGACTGTTTTCCAGTTTCTTATCTAAAAATGTCACATTTTGTAATGATATCTTTACAAGATTGAAAAGTAAAGAGAATATAATCAATTAGTTACTACTTTCATTTCTTAAAATCAGGGTGTACTAACAATATTTAGGGATATTGTAGTGAAATACAAGATATAACAGGAAATATACTAACAGCAAAATGCACAGAAGAAAGCTGTTTATTCACGTTACTGAATATTCTGTTCATCTGAAAACAAAAACATTTCAGGTTTCCATAAATTAATAACTGCAGCAATCTTAATAAGTAGCATTGCCATCTTATTTGAAGGTAAATGAATGGACTGCAATAATTTTTAGATCAGAGATATAAAACATTTCATTGACTACAATGTCCCAATACAAACATTAAATCGGTAAAAATCTGAATATTTGTAAAGTACAGTTGTAATATTTATGCACTAAAACCTAGCTTGTTTTACACAGTGTTGACAAAACTCCCATCTACTTTTATTTAATAAAGCAAACAGTGGAAGTGGGTGATAGAACTCTCTACCCCAAAGAGTAAATAGCAACCCAAGTGATTCTGAATAGATATCATCAGCCCCTGAATGGCAAGCTATACAAAAGCAGCCAAAGCTAATCTAATTTGAATCTACTATTTAAATATCTCAAAGAATACAAATAAAGATATTGACTTTAATGTATTACAGTGATAAGGGGAAACAGTTATCTATTTTGGTATAGGGAACAATTAATTAAGATTTACTAATGAGTTTTTAATGTATGTGCACTCTGTCTGAAAAAAATATGGAGAGCCTAAATATAAAGTTAGCATTTCTAGTGATACTGTAATATAGTTCCTGGGGTGGTGTGGCTAGCCCAAAATGAAGACAAATGCCTAGTGCCAAACCTCCTCTGACTAATCTGTTTGAAAGTTAAGTTTATTGTGTAATTTGGAGATTCCATAGAAAATAACTGAAGAAGAAAGATGTACACTATACTATTTATAGACAATTTGTTGCTGTCTAATTTTAAGGAGGTGGATCAACTAGTAAAGTTAGTGATTTTGTTCAAAAAACTCACACATTTCATCACTGAAATATTCAATTTTCACCAGATTTCCACTAAGGCACAACAAAGGGTGGCAGAACTTGAGAATAAGCTATCAGTATATGAGGGTACACTAACAGAGCAGCAGGAGAAAATCAAAATGATAGACAATATGACATAAAATTCGAAGGACAATGTGAGTAGCTTCGCACCAAGGTGGAAGATCTGAGAAACAGACTAATGCACCAAAATATGAGAAGTATAGAAATTTTGGAATCAATCCTGCAGAGGAACTCAGAAGCTGGGTAAGAAATCTAATCATTACTCATATTAAGCACACAAAGACTTGATGTGGACAATCAAATGTATCAATAAGGTGGGGAGATGAATGGCCAAATCAGCTTTCAGTCAAGTGCTGAGAGCAATGGAATCTTATAGCTGGAAGGAATGTCTGCTTAGTTATAACTAAACACACAAAGGTATACATACGCTGGAGCAGTGGACATGTAACATTTATGAAAGAGGTTTCACCAGCACTGCATAAGAAAAGAAGGAGTTCAAGAATGCCAGTTGCAGCTGCATGGATATCTTGCATCTATAATTTACCTGGCTATGCTCTCAATATTATTAATGGGAAAAGTGTGGAGGTTTGCAAAGAAAGTAGAAGCCTGGAGGTTTCTGCAGTAGAAATTACATCAATGTAAACGGAGTGAGTGAGAAGGCCTAGAAAATATAATACCCATTAAAGAAATGGAATAGGAAGCATCAGATCAAAGAGGGAAATGAGTAACATTGACTCACATAGTCCAGAAGAACTGGCCAAAAAGCAAATATATGAAAAAGATGACAGAGATCATATTAGTATTTCATGACAGGAAATTGCATTAATGGTAGAAACAAAGAGAGGCAGGGATAAATGCAATTGTAAGACTTAAAATAAGCCTCGATTTTGAGGGTAACTGCAGAGTGTCTAGGCAGGAAAGCAAAACCAAAAGGCATTCTTATAAAGCTCACAACTGGAACATGGCAACTGCAGAGATTAACACAGTTTACAGCAGCAATAAGAGTTGGGGGATCAAACACAGAACTCTGACTCTCAAGACATATATTATGGTTGAAATCATGACAAAAAGTCTGGACAAGTCAGAAAACTTTACAAACCAAATTCGATTTACAGAGCAAGGAGAACAGTTATGATAACAGAAAAAAGAGATGATGTTCACTATGAAAAATTGAACTTGGAAATGTTTTGAAACCAGTTTTTTTCTTTCTTTGCTTTGAACATGGGAAGAAAGGTTACACATGAAGGAATTCATATCTCTCAACCTCTTTAGAGCAAGAAATCAAAGCCAGAAATAAAGGGGGGGGGGGGGGAGTGCCCAAAAATAGGGACAATTTTTAAATATTGCTCATGCAAACTTAGAAATAAGATAGAATAACAGGTTTTGCATTAGCATGAATTTTCCTAAGAGTATAAAGTCATAACTCAAATATCTGTCACTATTTTCTGACATAAATATTCAAAGATTTGACAATGGTTTGCTAGAAATCCACAATTTTATGAAAATGGACCAAAAATATGAAGCAAAACTCTTGGACATTCTATGAAAATCTGTACTTTTGAGAGGTATAAACTAAATGCATTTAAGGGGAAGGCTTTTCCACAAAAAAGCATAGAGTGGTTAAGGGCAGACATAAGCTGATACAAATTATATTGTAAGTTATACATTACAAAACCTTGCATAAATGACATAAATGTAAGGTAGACTTTAAATATCCCGATACTGGTTTATTCAGACTGTACTGCAGGTTGGTGACAAGGATACATGTGCACTTAACTGGATAATAATATCAAACTATGCAGATACAAATGCAAATTCAAATGTAATAAAATATAGCATTTTTTTATTTATTTATTATTTATTTATTTTTTTTTTTTTATTTGTTGATTGCTCGATATTTTCTTCATTTTTAATCTGTATATTGGGGAGCGCAGACATGCCATACAACAAATACATTTATTTTTTTCTTTATTTCTTTATTTCAGTTTGATGATCGGGGAAGTCCACAGGGCCAAGAAGAGCCTGTTGTCAGTGGAGGCCCAGGGAAAAAAGCTCCCAAGACAATTACAAACATACATAATGTAATATAGTCGATTTACACACATACTTAAAGCAATACAGTCAATCTACAAAAAGCTAAGAATACAGTAAAAAGACATATGTGGTATAATACAATTGTTAAAGAAATACAGAATAATACTCATTCAAAGAAATACAAATGATAATAGGTCATTGTTGTCAATTTTGTAGATAAAGAGTTAGAATAATTTTCTGATGTAAGAAGATCTAACAAAGTTAACCAAGATGCAACAGAAGACTGTGCAGTATTGGTTTAATGGGGTGTTGTAATAGAAAAAGTAATGGTATGAGAAGTAGCAGGGGATGGACGTGAGAGTAGCAGTACATTAAAAGTGTCATAGTTGGCAACTAATACCTGAAGGAAGGCTAAAAATTTTAGGTATTCCAATAATTCTGACATTTATAATATATTTTATTTTAATATGCTTTAACATTGTCATCTATCACTACCTGACAGAATGCTGAGAAAGGTAAGCTATGGTAACAGTTCTTAAAGATGTACTGCATTTTACCAATGGACAGTTTATAAATGCTTTCTTCTAATGCATTAAAAATGGCAGGTAACCCATTATTTATCGAACTTAGCTGGGGTAAGTTTTTTAATGTAGACCATTGTTTATGATGAAAACAAATTAACAACTTGTTGAAGGTTACTCTCACATAAAATATAGTAGAATGCCATTGGATGGTATTATAGTTATTCAGGTGCATGTGTTTCTGTCACTTGTAACATAAAAGATTGGATTTAGTACATGGACTAAGAAGAAGGGAATATTAGTAGAAATCCTGGAATGGCTGGCTAGCTGAGGGGGGAAAGGCATACTTCTGTATCAGCTGAAGCCAAGCTATTATGGTCATTAAGCCTTAAGTATAGGCACTTTAGTAGCCAAGGGCTTTGGAGCCTAGCTTAGGGTGGAGAGTCTGGACTACATACTGGGGGTGGGGGAATGAAGGTGTAGTCTATACTTAGAAAAGGAAGAGAGAGAAATATGAGAGAGTTGAAGTCACAAGCTAATTTGAAGGACTAAATAAACAGATTGAAGTTCATTATATGAAACATTGCAGAGATCTCCAACCCAATTAAAAGAAGAATATTTCAGAGATTACACAGAGAAAGAGAACATTCTACAAGAAACAAAATTAGAAATTGAGGACACATATAAATTGAAAGATAGGATGTACACAAGCAGTTGTATGTAACATGTACAGGGGAGAGAAAAAAGGAGTGGCATTTTGTTTCATAAGGGAGTGAGGTTGATAACTAAATTTATAGTTTGCAGCAAAACTGGTAGGTGGATTATACGGATGGGCACACAGGGGAAGCATAAAGTAGCTATTACTACTAACATATGCATCAAATACAGATTATGTAGGGAGTTTTGAGACCGTCTTCCCTAAGTGGTCAGGAAATGAATCAGCAGAGGGCCTAAACTTCATAGGAGGGGATGTTAATATAACAATGGATTCAAACAAAAGTCAGAATGCATGGAAAAAGAGAACCTAAATAACAGACCAAAGAATGCTTAAAGAGAAGCTAGACAGCATAAAGTTATGATGAGCAAATAGGATGTAGGGATACCATGAGGTTAATGTCAAATATGTTCACAGGCTTTTAAGAAGAAAAGGAAGGAGCAACATATTGGTGTTTGCAAATACTGAGTGAGGAAATAGTTGTACAGGGGAAGGAAATTAGGGCACCCTTTAGTCATGGTGAATTCAGTCAGGGATACCGGCATGTGGTTTAGGACAGACTACAGTGAAAAGTACTGCATAAAATAGGCAGGGATTTATTAGACAGAAGGATAACTCAGGAAAAGGTCAGGTACATGATGAGACAACTGCAAAGTTGGAAGAACCCTGGATCAGGAAGGTTTTGAATTTTATAAGTGAGGAGAGAGCACATTAGTGGGCATATTTAATGATATACTAGCAAAAGGTAAAGTTCCCACCATGCATGTCTGATGTCAGAATTAAAGTGATTCCAAAACTGAAAAAGAAAACCACTATCCCAGCAAAATTCTATCCTGTCTCATTATAAAAGACCCTGTGTCATTTGCATATAACTCATGGGCCTCTATTACAGGAGGATTGAGGTATCACACAGTGAAAACTCTAGCTTGGCTAGGTTTGTATTGTAGTTTTTACTAATTGGTTTGGCTGTGTGACCTTTTTAATCCTTGGTCAGGACATTACTAATTCTTCTACTATTACAGCAGATGTAGTCTTCCTTACCTTAAATATCACTGAATTATTGTTTGCCTGATTTAATTATTTTATATATTTTCTGGCATTTTTTATTATTTTGAATAAATGGTCAGCTTCTTATTGTCGTGTTTTGCTGCCTCATTCAGTTTTGCTTTTTGGATTGTTTTATGTTTCTCATCTGTCCTGAAATTGCTCCCCCCTTTTCCTGAGCTGGTGTTTATAAAACTGCTCTAACAGATTTTGTGTTATCTGATTGCTTCAAGGCTTGCTGATTTAAAAATAGCTTCTGTTTGTAAATTCTTCCATACACTGTTGGAAACTCCTGGTGTTCTGGCTGAAGTGTGTTTCTCAAATAATCTGGAAGTATATTGCTGATTGATAAGTATATTTCTTGGCATTTTAACCTTTCCGAGTTCTGCATTGACTTAATTTTGCCTGACTGAATTATTGTTTACCTGACTGAATTATTTTATATATTTTCTAGCATTGTTTTATGTTTCACATCTTCCTGAAGCTGTTTTTTTCCACTGCCCCCCACCCTATTCTTGTAGTGTTGTTATAGTTGGTAGCTTTGCAGTTGCCCACCCCTACTGTAAATTTAATCTGGGACACCCCTCCCAGTTTGGTGTTCACTCTACTTAATACAGAAAGAATATTTGAGAAGGCTTGAATTTTATACCTGCTCCTCCTACCTCTCTTCTTGCACTTCTTGCACTTAACTAAAAAAAAAAAATGCACTTTATTTTGCTTTTACCTCCTCTTAAAAGTGCTCAGTTGCATTTATTCTGCTGGATTTATTACTGCATGGTAGTAGCCTGATTAAATTGTAACTGTTATTCTAAGCCTTTTGGCCTTCTTAAAAGTACTCAATTGCATTTATTCTGCTGCATTTATTACTGCTTGGTGGTAGCCTGATTAAATTGTAACTGTTATTCTCAGCCTTTTGGTTTAAGCACTTGGGCTTCAGACCAGTTGTTTTACATTAAGAAAGTTTGTGGTCTGCACTGTTGTGGCAGGACAGGTAGCTTACATCCTTCTAAGATGGGAATTGCTGATTGAAGGCTCAGTGTCTGTTATTCTAAAAGTGTATTGGTTTTGGCAGTTAGAACTTGTCTAATCGAAGATTCCTGGAACAGGGCTCAGTTTTTAGCTTTTTATTGGTTAATTGGTTAATTTGTTTAAATCAGTTTGCTCATTTGCTACTGTTATATTAAAAAAATACACTTTATGCATCGCTGCTTAGCTAGGGTTAAACTATTCCCGGCACCATAAAGTGTGCTCTTCAAATTTTCCCTTAGAACTAGCCAGTTTTTTAGTTTTAGCACTCAAATCTGTTTCTTTGAGCTCAGCACTTGTTCAGAACTCATTGTAAGCACTAAATAAGCTACCGATTACTACTGCATTCAACTTTCCTCACTTGTCTAGAGAAAAACAGTTTTTAGTACTTAATAAATAAGCACATATCCAGGCATGTCTAAGGGTCAGCTCCCAGTGCTTTCTCCGTCTACCTGATGAATTTGGGCATGTTGGGGCAATGCAGCAATTGCCTCATGTACACAGACAACCCTCTTCTCCTACTACCCAACACTACAACCTGGGAGAGATGCACTTATATAGCCAAACTGGAAGCAAAGCTTTCTTCACCCAAGACTGGACTAAACAGTCAAGAGGAGAAGGTAAACACTTGCACCACACCACACTCATCACATAGTCCCTGAAAACCTACATTACCAAAACACACACATAGCAACACAAAACACGCACCTACATTCACAGAGCCTCTCAATAAAAATCTGCTCAAGCAACAGAGACCTCCCAAGCAGAAACGCAAGCAACCTCCACCACCCAACACAACCCAAATGACACATAGCCCACAACTCAGTGTCACACTCAACCACAGCCCATAAGGCATAACAACGTACCCAACCTTCTAGTCATAGGTGATTCTATAGTCAGGCACACTGATGTTCCACTCACCAGGCTAAACAAGGAGAAAGTTACTGTCAGCTGCCTGTCATGTGCCAGGAACTGCCACATAACTCACGCCCTTAGGTCACTCCACAACAAGTACAAATATGACTCTGTCATTGTCCATGTTGGTGTGAATGACATGAGACATACATCCCTGGACTACATGAAAAGAGACATAGAGGAGCCCAGGCAGCTATGACCCTAGCCCCAAGTAGCATCCTGCCATCACCCAGAATGACACCATAGTACAAGGACAACATGATTGACTTCAACAATTGGCTAAGCTTCTGGTGTCATTCTAAGGGGATCCAGTATCTGTCTGCCTGGGATGACATGATCAACAGACCAGGATGCTTTGCCAGAGATCACCTGCACCTCTCACCCTTGGGATTCCGGATACTAGCTAAGGCTCTTGCCACCCCTATAGTACATTTTTTAGGCAAGATTCAAGTGACAAAATCACCATACTAACAGGTACAAGAAAGCAAAATCTGAGAGTAATGCTAAATGCATTCACTCGAGGCATTCCTTAAAATGGAGAACATCGACATCTGTGCAGTGATAGAGACCTGGTTCAAGGCTCTAGAGACCACCCCTGCATTACCAGGCTATAATTCATACCACACCTTTTGGCCACCTAACAAGGACCGAAACAATAAAGGTGGAGGTGTGTCCATATTCATTAAGGATATCCATGCCTCCAGGCTAGTTGCTCAGCATAATGCATCCAAGATTATCTAAGTACAACTAACTCTGGGCAAGACTGCAATCCAAATTGCAACTTGCTACAGATTCCCCACCCTGCCCCAGGATTTCCACTCCTCATTTCTTGATACACTGGAAAATATTAGGGTACAACCCAACATCCTAATAATGGGCGATTTCATCTACCCCACCATTAACTGGGAAAACTACTCATGTAGCAACACTTTTGCTCAACGTTTTCTGGAATTCATAAATGCCAATGCCTTTGATCAACATATCCCCACACCCAGCAGGGGCAGCAGTATCCTAGACCTGGTCATTACCAACATGGGCGACCAATGTTTCACATCAGAGGTCAATTCCTCTTTGGTCAGATATGACTACAAGCTAATCAGCCTAGATATCCACATCCTGCCCCCACCCCCCCCATTAGGGAAACCACCGTAAAAAATGTCTCCAAAGCCAACTTCACACTTCTTAAGACAGAAGTGGCAAACTTCACGACACCCATGCAGATGGACAATAGAGGTATGACTGCTGAATCCTACACAAATGCACTTTATAAGCACTTACACAAATGCATGGATCATGCTATCCCTAACAGAACCAAGATGCTATCCTCCAAAAAAAGGAAGCAAATCTGGTGGTCCCCTGCCATAAACAAACTCTATAACAGAAGAAAGAAATTGTTGCAAAAAAGAGTAAAATCCCATGATTGGAGGAACTCCCAGGTCAGCCTCGGTAAGAAGTTGAGGTCCCTCAAAAATCCTCCAAAGCTAGTTCCGAAAACAAAATCATCACTGATTCTAAAGACAACCACAAAGCATTCTGTAGCTATGTCAAGAATCTCAATGGCAACACTCAGATCTGCTCTGAGGTACAGCACAATGGCCCTAAATATACAGAACCAACTGATATTTCCAACATCCTGGCAGACAGGTTCAGTGCTAACTTTACCCCCCACTCAGCCCCTAAAGGGCCCATCGCTATACCAGAAGAATACAAAGTTCCTGAAATGATGGCTGTACAGGTAAAAAACACAGTCTCCAAAGCCAAGAACACAGCATCCATGGGACCTGACAACATCCCAGGCTGAGTTCTACATGAACTACAGAATGAACTGTCACCCCACCTAAGCACCATGTTCAATCATAGTTTCACCTCAGGCTTTGTGCCCACTGAATGGCACACAGCGATGGTTATCCCACTCAACAAAGAGGGAGCTACCATGGACCCTGGGAACTACCACCCCATTAGCCTAACGAGGCTGGTCTGCAAGGCTCATTAGGCTAATCATGGGACTTATAAGCAAAGACATTGGTAATCTCCAAACCCTGGACCCCACCCAGTTCAGGCTTGTAAAAGGAAGATCATGTCTCCTAAACCTGATACACTTCTTTGAAGCAGTCACCAAAGCTGTAGACGAGGGTAAGGTGGTTTACACAGCCTATCTAGATCTTGCCAGGGCTTTTGACACCATCACCCACTCTGGAATTATAGATAAACTCACTAAACTAGGTATAAATCCCTATGTCACAAGATGGGTTGCCAACTGGCTCACTGACAGAACCCACACTGTGAAAGTAGCAGACTCCAAATCCGACTTCAGACCAGTGACAAGTGGAGTACCACAGGGTATCTACTTTTCTGAAGTATAGGCTAACACAGAATGTCTTTGGCTAATGAAGTTTGCAGATGACTGAAAACTAGGAGCCATAACTGAAACTCCTAATGATGTGGACATCCTACAAAAGGACCTCACTGAGGCAGATGCCTGGTGTCAAAGCCATGGCCTCAAGTTAAATGCCAAAAAGTGCATTGTCATCTCCTTTGGTAAAAACTCTGTACCCATGAGCTACCACATAGGTGGTAATCTAATTAACACCAAAAGTGTGATAACAGACCTTGAGAAACAGGTGGACAGTAGGCTCTCCTTTGATAATTACATTGCCACTGTAGTCAGGAAATCCTTCTATGTGGCACACCTCATCACAAAAGCTTTCTCATCCAGGAAAAAAGAGATCATTGTTCCCTTCTACTCGTCGCTCATTAGACTCATTATAGAGTACAGCACTCCTTTTGGTATGTACCTCACAAGACATCTACAACAACTGGAAAGGCCACAGAAATACCTCACAAAGAGGATTAGTGACCTCAAACAGATGCCCTATGCAGACCATCTCAAATAACTCCAGCTTTACTCCGTTGCATATCGCCTACTCATAGGAGATCTCTGCCTAACATACAAAACTATGTCAAACCCAGAGCTGTTGGACATACTCCACTTAAAGAAATCCCAATCCCTCTGCTCAAGGGAACTAAATCTTATCACCACAATAAAAAAAAACATGCTGGATGGATAGATTCCTATCCCAGAGACTTCCCATACTTTGGAACAAACTACCTATCTATATCAAACAAAGCTCCTGATTAGCACTCTTCAAGAAAAATCTTGATGATTGGAGGGGAAATAGGAAATTCACCCTGGGAATCACCTCTGTGGCTCTGCTAGACAGGGGCATAGGAAAATAATTTTCTTGGTTGGTGAAAGCCAGGGTAGCTTCTTGGTTAGGCTTGTAGAACTTCTTGGACCAATAGCCTAGTACCTACCTATGAATAGTACTCCCCAATCCTACATCAGATACAGTAGTATATATGGGAAATGCTTTATTAAGATAAGGAATAACTGACATAGGTTTAAAAAAGGTCATTTTTAGTTCATTAAATGCCCTATCTTTCTCAAGAAACCATTGTGCATTAACATAACTTTCCTACTTATGAGAAATATCAGAGGACAGGCATAGGTCACAGAATTATGCATAAGCTTTGTGTAGTATTCAACTTTCCCATGAAAGCTCTTTACTGCTGCTGGTGTAGAGGGATACAACTCTGATTACATTCCCAGAAGACCCAGGTTTGGTTAGAGGCTCATGCAACTGACCGGGACGGGATGGAATTACACATCCAGGATGGTAAAGTGCTCATTGATATTCTCCCTAAGTGGAAGCATGGTCCAAATAGGGGAGTTTCCCCTTGGATGTAATCAATTGCCCCAGGGATTGAAGCACAGATAAACCAAGCTCTCAGGACAGTTTCAGGATCCACAACCATCCCCAACAAAACAGAGTAAGTCAGGGTGGAGGGTTGGAGAATAGCTGGCAAACCTGTAGTGGACATTGGGTACTGGAGGATGGGCCAGTTAAGATGATGTCTGAGGGAATCAAAAAAGAAAAGCCTTTACCTAAGGTACTGGCCAGATTTTTTATTTTTTTCTGGTTGTGCTCTTCCTATAATGTATCCCAAGCAGTTGGCCTCCAACCATGCTCAGTTTTAAGTTTTTTAGAATTTGCAAGAGAAATTGTCTGTTTGATGGATTCTACAAGAGTCTGCACTTTTTCAAGATAAAACTCTCAGTTCTGGATATGAATGACCACATCATCCAAGGATTTCACAATACACTGAGAATGAGGTTTCAGTAGGTTTCTTATTGTTTTGTGAAAGTTAGCTGATGCTCCTTATAGGCCAATTAGTAATAGTATGCACTGAGATAGACCACTAAGTACTGCAAAGGCTATTCTTTATTTGACAGAGGTAAAGGGGATTACCCAGTATCTGAAACATTATAGTATAGTCTATTACTGGTAGTGTGTTCTGATGTCCGATGCTACCCTGTAGTAGTGCACCCATAAATTCCATAGCAGCATTCTTAAATACACCTCAGGAATAGGGAATTGAACAACTGACTCTTAAACCCAGGATAATATTTAATTTTCTGGCATTCTGAAAAAGAAGCACTAATATTTTCTGTCACTTTCATTATGGCCATTGAGTAGAATCTGGCTAGTACTTTTGCCTTAGTGCTGCCAATGCCTAAGTGACCTCCTGATATGCAACTGTGGTCTAACTTCATTACTAGTGTCCAGCAAGCTTTTAACACTATCAAGCAAAATAGACTTCTTTTCATTTTTTTTTTTACTTACTATGTAACAGATAATCTTTTAACTCAAATAGGGATAGGAAGTAACGTGGCCATATTATTCACTAGCCTCCCCTACAACCTTAATTTTATTTTCTATTCCCCTCTCTCTTTCTATAGCACATCTTCTAATGTTCTTAGTCTCTATACAGACATATGTCTTGTACCAATTCCTACTTTATGGTTCTCTTATCTGTTCATCTTCAGTTCCAGTACTGGCATATCTTACAGTTTTGAGATTCTGTTGCACTAAAACTGGGGCATGTTTCTGTTGACAGATGTGTTCTTTTTTAATTCTAACCACAAGCAAATTCTAGCTCCTATTGTAGCTTCTATATAAAATTCCTTCTACTGGTTTTGATTCTGGATCTGGCTATGAGTGCCCATGTTTGGGGAAAATCAGACTATTGCTCTGCCTCTTTCTTAAGCGTGTTAGTCTGTCATACAGTATATATGAATTATCCCACCTTGCGCATTTATAATAGTACTTTAAAATGGGGAAATATTTTCCTAATAAATAAATATTTGTGTAATTATGATTTAGATGAGTCCTCAGGAATAGCATTAAAAGTTGACCCCAGCTATATTACTGAACCTAAACATTTAGCAAATGTGACCTCTGCTGGCTTTTTTGATAGTTTTTCAACTAAGGATTGAATGATTCCTAACTCTCTAGTAGTAACTGGTTAGAGTCTACTATTGAAAGATGATCATATTAGGTCTGCCTTGGTAAACATTAAACTGAATTCAGCAGCTAGGTCTGATGAAGTGAATGTATATTTCATATAAGGAGTAATTGAGACCATGTACCCCAGTTTAGCATATTTGTTCCAAGAAACATTAACTGAGGGCTTTGTCAAGATATTTTGAAAGAAGCAATATCTAGTCCATTGCAGAAACATACTTCATGGTATGTTATTAATGACTGCAGGCCTATTAGTCTTATGTTATGAGTGAGCATTGAGTTTATCATTTAAGCACGTTTAATTTTAGTAATGATATTTCCAGCATGTATTTATTTCTGGAAGATGAAGTCTATCTAATTTGATCATTTTTATGAATATGTTGTTAATTCCCTAAATAAAGGTTTAACTATGGCTGTAGTATATTTAGATATGGCCAAAGCCTTCCGTTTGTTTCTAAACCTTGCCTTTACTGATATATAGATGAAATCTGTCATGAATGAATATGTAGTAAAAGGAGAGATGCTAGTTAGTTGGCAGGAAGTGTAGATTTAAAACAAGGGGCAAGTGTTTTAATGATAAGATTATTAAGAGAGCTGTAACACAGGGATCACCTGACTTAGTTAACTAGTTAATTAAATAACTTAATTTGTTTGTAACATGCATTTCAGTTTTCCCTTCTCTACTACTAGCATAACCTTCAGTATTAGTGATGCAGAATTTAGCAAAGTGATATTTTGTATACATTTGTAACAATTTAACATATTACTTGCAGATTTCCACTTCATAGATGATGGCATACTTCATATTGCAACTTCTTATCAGAGATCACCTTGCAATAGCCATTCTCTTATATTACTAGCCAAAGCTCTTTTAAATCTGCCAACTGCTAAAATCTCTAAAATTTTCATTTTACTGATGATATCAGGATCTAACCATCTAGTTAAACTATGTTTTAAATCATGCATCTTGCATTATTGTTTACTGGCTTGACGACATTAAAAGTCTAGTTACTAAATGTTATTGCTTGCAGTTAAGAGCTTATTCCAGCCCTAGCCAAAAGTTCTTTCTTAAGTTTGGGAGTTTTCATGTAATTAATCCTCTTTGTGTCCACATACATTTTCAGTGCCTGTTCTGTCAGCTGAGATAATAAGATATGTATCAAGTCTGCCTGGTCTGAATTATCTGTGGTGACAGTGTTCAGATATCGCCAGGTAGGATTACAAGACGCACTGTTTAATTATGCTTTTCAAGGTTCATAGGTGCGTACTTAGGCTAATGGCTCTGGAGCCTTTATAAGCCTAGCCCATAGAAGTGCCCTGGCCTCGTGCTGCCCAACATTAATTACCAGTGCCTCTGTCAAGTAGACCCACTGGAGTCATCCCCGGGGTGAACTTTCTATTTCCCATCCACTCATCAAGATTTCTCTTGAAGAGAGCCAGTGAAGCATTCTGCTTGACATGTATGAGAAGTTTATTCCAGAGCATGGGCAGTCTTTGGGATATAAACCTGTCCCTCCAGCATGTTCTGTTTATTGTGGTAATGACGTTGAGGTCTCTGAAGCATGTGGTGTGGAGGGATTGGGATTTCTTTAGATGTAGAATTTCTAACAGAGCTGAGTCAGACAAGGCTTTGTAAGTCAAGCAGAGATCACCTCTTAGAAGATGATATAAGACAGATAATATCTGGAGTTTTTTGAGTCTGTCCATGTAAACATGTGTTTAAGGCCTAGGATCCTCTTTGTGAGGTACTTTGTGGTCTCTCCAGCTCTTGCAGGTGTCTACTGAGGGACATGCCAAATGGGGCATTATATAGCAATAACCCACGCCTGGGTGTGGGTAATGCTGGATTTACCCATGGTTGGCGTGGTTTTGTCCCGAGGGCGAAGCCCGAGGGACCAAACAAAGCCAACCGTGGGTAAATACAGCATTACCCACACCCAGAAGTGGGTTATTGCTATTATACCATGACATTATTTAAGAAAAGAAACTATTACTTTTCTTAAATAATGGCATAGTATAATGCCTGTTTACTGCCCTTCCGCAGATGTCTGGCATCCGGCAGTTCTGATGTACTGCGCCTGCGGAGTACATCAGAGTTGCAAAAGCAACGGAGAAAGCAAGATCTCCGTTGCTTTTTTGTTTTGCTATGTTAAATGGGTTTAACATAGCGAGACAGTTTTAAAATAAGCAACGGAGATGTCCGTTGCTTATTTTAAAACTGTCTCACTATGTTAAACCCATTTAACATAGCGGAACAGTAAAAAAAGCAACGGAGATCTTGCTTTCTTCGTTGCTTTTTTTTTAAAACCTGTCTCGCTATTTTAAATGGGTTTAGCATAGCGAGACAGCTTTAAAATAATCAACAGAGATCTCCGTTGCTTATTTTAAAGCTGTCTCGCTATGTTAAACCCATTTAACATAGCGAGACAGTGTTTTAAAAGTAGAGTTATACTAATGGAAAAAGTCCGGCGACGGACCTTTTTCCATTAGTATAACTCGATTTACAATGTGCACGCTGGCCAATCAGCGTGCACGTTTTGGGGGGGTCATGGTATAATACTCAATAATTGGCCTAATGAGGGAAGAGTAAAGAGAGATGATGACCTCTTTCTTACTTGATGCAAAATCCTTGGTAATGAGATGTGTTACATAGAAGTACTTTCTGACTACAGTGGGAATGTGGTGGTCGAAGGACAGGTTGCTGTCAACCTGTGTCCCCAGATCTCTTATAATGCCTTCAGTATTCAGTGGGCTCCCATCGATGTGGTCATTAGTGGGAACTGAGTTTTTCCCAAAGTGATGATGACACATTTTTTGGCACAAAGCTTAAGGCCATGGTTTCAACACCAGTCATTTGTCTCAGTGAGACCTTTCTGTAGGATGTCTGCATCACTTGGGGAGTTAATAATGGCTCCCAGCTTGCAGCTGTCTCTGATTTGGTCAGCCAGAGTCCCTCTGTGTTGACCTGAACTTCTGAGAAGTAGATGCCAAACAGGAGAGGACCCAGGACGGATCCCTGTGGGACTCCACTCCCGACTGGACAGCAGTCTGACTTTGAATCCACTACTTTCACACTGTGGGTTCTATCTGTGAGCCAATTTGCAACCCACTTAGTGATATAGGGGTTGATGCCTAGTTTGTTGAGTTTATCAACAATTCCTGAGTGATGAATGTTATCATAGGCCTTGGCCAAATGTAGGTAGGCTGTATGAACTGCCTTACCCTCATCCACAGCTCTGGTGACTGCCTCAAAGAAGTCAACCAGGTTGAACAGGCATGATCTACCTTTCACAAAACCAAATTGCATGGGATCTAGAGTTTGGAGATTCCCTATATCTTTGTTAATTAGGTCCATGATGATGCACTCCATAACCTTACATATCAGACTTGTCAGGCTAATGGGACGATAATTCCCAGGGTCTGTAGTCACTCCCCCTTTATGGAGAGGGATGACTGTAGCAGTGCCCCATTCAGTAGGGACAAAGCCTGAGATGAAGCTGTGAGTGAACAGGGCACACAGATGTGGTGCCAGTTCACTTTGTAATTCATGTAGAACACAGCCAGGGATACTATTGGGTCCCATGGAAGCTGTATTCTTGACCTTGCACAATGCAGCTTTAACCTGTGCTACAGTAATGCTGGGTGCGTGGCATTCTTCCAGCATTGTAAATGGTCATTTGGGGGGAGAGAGGGGTAATGTTGGCACTGAATCTGTTGGCCAGTATGTTGTCAATATCTGTTGGCTCAGTATAGGAGGTATCATTGTGCAGTAACTCAGAGAAAATGAGGGTATTGCCATGGAGATTCTTCATATAACTATAGAAGGCTTTGTGGTTGTTTTTAGTGTCTGCTGCAATTCTGCCTTCATATCTGGCTTTAGAGGTTTTGATAAGGGATCTCAACTTTTTGTTCTGGCTAATAAGGGAGTTTTTTCTAATCCTGAGACATCACCTTTTACTGCAATAGTTTATTTCTTCTATTGTAGAGTTTATTAATGGTAGGGGACCACCAGATTGGCTTCCTTTTGTTGGAGGAGAGTGTCTTGGTTCTGTTAGGTATGGCTAGTTCCATGCATTTATGTACATGTTCGCACAGTGCATTGGTGTATGATTTGGCAGTCATGCAACTATTTCCATTGGCATGGATGCCGTGAAGTTAGCCACCTCTGATTTTAGGAGCCCAAAGTCAGCTTTGGAGAAGTTTTGCATAGTGGTTACCTTTGCGGGAGGTGTGGGCAAGATGTGGAGTTCCATGGTGATTAGTTTATGGTCAGATCTAACCAGGGAGGAATTGACTGTTGGTACAGAGCCATGGTTGCCCATGTTAGTAATAACCAGGTCAAGGATGTTGCTTCCTCTAGTGGGGGTAAGAATGAGCTGGTCCAGGGCGTTAGAATTGATGAATTCCAGAAAGCATTGGTCCAGTGTATTGGTGCATGAGTAGTTTTCCCAGTTGATGGAGGGGTAGTTGAAGTTACCCAGTCTGAGGGTATTGGGTTGGACTCTAATAGTTTCCAGGGTGCTTAGGAATGTGGAGTGAGAGTCTGTGGACATGACTGGGGAACTACCACAGGTTACGACCTGAATCGCTGTCTTACCCAATGTTAGTTGTACCTGAAGTATCGCAGATGCATTATGCTGGGTTACCAGTCTGGAGGTGTGCATATCCTTTATGAATATGGAGACACCACCACCTTTGGAGCTTTGGTCCATGTTCTGGGGCCGAAAGGTGTGGAATGAGTTATAACCTGGTAGCGCAGGGGTACTTTCTTCTGCTTTAAACCAGGTCTCCATTACAGCACAAATGTAGATGTTCTCCATTTTGAGGAGTGCTTTGAGTGAGTGCGTCTTGAGATTTAGACTTCTAGCACTGAACAGCATGACCATCAGACTGCACTTATTTATAGCTATCGATGCACATTTTTGGGATTTTCACCTATGCTGGCCAACATAGTTGACTGTTGCTGCAGTTGTACCACCTTCTGGTCGGTCTCCCCCTTTAACTCGAGAAGTATTTTCAGCAAGTCCTTTGTGGCTGGAGTTTCCAAACAACATATCAGGCACAGCAACTGAGGATCAAATATTTTAGGAAAGCACACTAATCCAGTACCAAATATATCAGGGAAGCAACACTAATGGTTTTATAGGGAACTAATAGCCTAAATATGGATTGCACTTTGCAGAAGAGGAAATGTAAGGAATAGTTGATAGTAAGTCAGTGGTTAACTGCCTGCATTCAACACCAGTGTAAGTTATGTGAACAAAGGGAGCATAAGTTTCTAAAAATAACACAGGTTTATTATACATATACAACAGGAAGACAAATTTAACAGTGAGTTTGTCTTTTCTGCTTTAAAAGAAGCAAAACAAATACTGCCCCTTTGCTTGCAATCCCATAAGAAAACAATAACTTTGAATACCTTTATATCATCCATAGTTTTTCCAGTAAATATCCTGCTTAAAATCGCTCAGGCTATACATGTCAGTCAAGGCTGAAGACCAGCTCAGCATCATGGACATTCCACTTAGTGTACTCCACAAATTAGAACCGAATGGCTGATGTACTCCATGAATGCAGTGTCCTCTAACATAATGATCATCCAGATGAAGAACTAATTTCCCAAAGTGCTTCACACTAGGACCTTTTTAATATGATTTTCAGTTGGTAGTTAAGATCTCAGAAATCAAGGTACATAATCTAACTGTATTTAACATGCTATAATATCTGTATTTAAAGTATCTGTATCTATATCTATGTTTATGTCTGTATCTATATCTATATCTATGTTATCTGTATTTATATCTGTATCAGTTATCTATATCTATTATCTGTATCTATATACATTATCTATATCTATATCTGTATGTATAACTGTATCTATATCTACATCTATTATCTGTATTAAACAACTTCATAAACATTTGACAACTTAAACAACTCAATGAATTTAAATCAGCCACCAAAGACTACCTAAAAAGTGAGTGGTATTGCCTCTGTCCTTACCCTCCATAAACTGTCTTCCTCTCCTATTGCAACTTACTATCTGACTTTTTGTTGTTTTGTTTCTGTCAAGTGTTAGCTCTGTTTCACATCTTTACTAGCTAATTTTTCTGTCCTAAAAATATTCTCTACTTATATACTGCTTGTATGCTCCTCACTAACGGTTACCTCCTTGACTGTATTTTAAACTTTGCATACTGCATGATAAACGTGCATACTGTTCTGTTACATATCTTACATGTAATGGCAACTTAAACTCTGTAAGTAGTCTCCATGCTTTACTGTTTTCAACTTAAAAATGTTAATGTTTTGATTTTTGTATGTTTTTTTTTTTCATTTTAATTAATACAATTTCATTGTAAATTTGTGGAGCTTTTCTCTCTCTGGGTCTCCTCTGAAAAAGGGCGATCAGCTCAGCAGGACTAACCTGGTCAACAAGTGTAAAATAAATAACTAAAAATAAATATATCTACATGTGTATCTGTATCTACAGTATGCCTATATCTATGTCTATAACTATATATTATATATATATATATATATATATATATATATATATATATATATATATATACTTGTTTCTATATCTATAACTATCAATTATCTATAGATATATCTATATCTATATCTACATATATATCTATATCTATAACAACCTGTAGGTCAATATTCATTTATGAAAAGAAATAGAGGTATAAGTAGAAGTATAATTAATAAGGGAAAAGTCTTTATATTGTTCTTGCTGTGCAAGATAAGAAAACAAATGTAATGACAACTGCAGAACTTTGTTTTTCATACAGGCCACACACGCACGCACACATATGCACAAAGATGCACATGCGAACACACAATCACACACACACACACACACACACACACACACACACACACACACACACACACACACACACACATGTATTTGGGTGTCTGTGTGATTGTACACACAAAAATATTGATAGACAGATGCAATGAGGGATATATATTTATTTATATATATATATATATATATATATATATATATATATATATATATATATATATATATCTGGGTCCTTGTCAGAACGTCAAAAGTACAGTTAATTGAACTGCACTTTGAGGAACTGACTTTAGCGAAAGTGCATAACATCGAATATGCACTTTCGCTAAGACAAAGTAAAAAATGAAAAAACATGCAGTTTGCATGTTTTGTTAGTTCTACAGCAACATATTCTGTTGATGTACAACTAACAATTATTTTCTGGAGATCGCGGTACAGTGGGGATAAGGGAGTATTCCCTTTTCCCCACTGTAGTGCGATCTCAGAGTTGGAATATTAAAGTAGGGGGGTGCAGGGGGATTTGCTCCCCTCCATAGTAGTGTTTACATTTTGTTTGTGTGTATATTTTAATTTAGTTTTGTTTACTTTAGAGAAAGTGCATGTTTGATGTTATGCACCTTTGCTAAAGTGGGTTTGTGAAAGTGCAGTTTAATGAACTGCACTTTCGATGTTTTAAAATAGACCCATACATATATATATATATATATATATATATATATATATATATATATATATGGTTCCCCTTCAGAAGGTCGAACAGCTGAAATCTCGACCATATGCTCGAAATCTCAGAAGCTCAACCTTCTGAATGGGGATCGGCATACAGCAGAGAATGGGAGATTTCCCTTTTTGCCCTGTAGTGTGATCTTGGAGTTGGAATAAATAAGTAGTGGGGGGGTGTGGGGGGTGCAGGTGGGCTTGCCCCCTGCAGAAACATTGTTTTGTGTTTTGTTTGTTTTTTTTTCCTTTCAAAAGGTCAAGCTTCTGAAATTTGAGCATATGGCTTTGGCCATATACATTTTGAGATTTCAGCTGTTCGACCTTTTGATGGGGAACCATATACATATATGTATATATATATATATATATATCTATATATATATATATATATATATATGTTGGTGTGAATGACCTGAGATGTACCTCCCTGGACTACATGAAAAGAGACTGGAAGAGCTCTCCAATTTGTAGCCCAGGCAGGTATGACCCTAGCCCTGAGTAGCATTCTGCTGTCACCCAGAATGATGCCGCAGTACAAGGACAAAATGATTGACTTCAACAATTGGCTAAGCTTCTGGTGCCATTCTAAAGGGATCCAGTATCTGTTTGCCTGGGATGACATGGTTGACAGACCACAATGCTTTGCCAGAGATGGCCTGCACCTGTCACCCCAGGGATTCCAGATACTGGCTAAGATTCTTGCCGCCCCTATAGTGCCTTTTTTAAGCAAGGTTCAAATGACAAATTCACCACCGTAACAGGAACAGGTAAGCAAAAACTGAGGGTGATGCTACTCAGTGCTAGAATTCTAAATCTCAAAATGCACTCACTCAAGGCACTCCTTATAATGGAGAACATCGATATCTGTGCAGTGACTGAGACCTGGTTCAAGGCTCCAGAGAGCACCCCTGCACTACCAGGCTATAACTCATACCACACTTTTCGGCCATGTAACCTGGACCGGAACACCAAAGGCGGAGGTGTGTCCATATTCATTAAGGATATCCACACTTCCAGGCTAGTTGCTCAGCATAATGCAGCCAAGGTTATCCAAGTGCAATTAACTCTGGGCAAAACTGCAATCCAAATTGTAGCTTGCTACAGATCACCCACCATGCCCCAGGAATCCCACTCCTCTTTTATTGATGTACTGGAAAATATTAGGGTTCAACCAATCACCCTAATAATGGGCGATTTCAACTACCTCACCATTAACTGGGAAAACTACTCGTGTACCAACTCCTTTGCTCAACACTTTCTGGAATTCATAAACTCCAATGCCCTGGATCAACTTATCCACACCCCCACCAGGGGCAACAGTATCCTAGATCTAGTCATTACCAATATGAGTGACCGGTGTTCCACACCTGAATTCAACGTCTCATTGGTCCGATCTGACCATAAGCTAATTTCCCTAGATATCCAC
Organism: Protopterus annectens; assembly: GCF_019279795.1. Lineage (NCBI taxonomy): Eukaryota > Metazoa > Chordata > Ceratodontiformes > Protopteridae > Protopterus > Protopterus annectens. The sequence goes on from NC_056736.1 coordinate 178,799,079, forward strand.
ATCCTGCCTCCACTCCCCATTAAGGAAACCATGGTAAAAAAATTCTCCAAAGCCAACTTCATGCTTCTTAAGACAGAAGTGGTGAACTTCATGACACCCATGCAGATGGACAATACAGTTACAACTACTGAATTCTACACAATTGCACTTTATAAGCACTTACATGAGTGCATGGATCGTGCTATCCCAAACAGAACCAAGACACTATCCTCCAAAAAAAGGAAGCAAATCTGGTGGTCCCCTGCCATAAACAAACTGTACAACAGAAGGAAGAAACTCTTGCAAAAGAGAGTAAAATCCCACGAGTGGAGGAGCTCCCTGGTCAGCCTCAGTAAGAAGCTGCGATCCCTGATAAAATCCTCCAAAGCTAGTTACAAAAACAAAATTGTCACTGATTCTAAATACAGCCACAAAGCATTCTATAGCTATGTCAGGAATCTCAATGGCAACACTGAGATCTGCTCTGAGTTACAGCACAATGGCACTAAATATACAGACCCAACTGATATTGCCAACATCTTGGAAGATAGGTTCAGTGCTAACTTTACTCCCCCTCTGACCCCCTAAAAAGCCCATCTCTATACCGGAAGAAAGCAAAGTTCCTGTAATCACAGCTGCACAGGTAAAAACCACACTCTCCAAAGCCAAGAACACAGCATCCATGGGACCAGACAACATCCCAGGCTGCGTTCTACACGAACTACAGAACGAATTGGCACCCCACCTAAGTACCATGTTCAATCATAGCCTCACCTTAGGCTTTGTGCCTGCTGAATGGCGCACAGCAACGGTCATCCCACTCCACAAGGGGGAGCCACCACAGACCCTGGGAACTACCGCCTCATTAGCCTGACGAGCCTGGTCTGCAAGGCCACGGAACATATCATCATGGAACTTATAAACAAAGACATTGGTAATCTTCAAACTCTGGATCCCACCCAGTTTGGGTTTGTAAAAGGCAGATCATGTCTCCTAAACTTGATAGACTTCATGAAGCAGTCATCAAAGCCGTAGACAAGGGTAAGGTGGTTCACACAGCCTATCTAGATCTTGCCAAGACTTTCGGCACCATCCCACACTCTGGAATTATGGATAAACTCACTAAACTAGGTATAAATTCCTATGTCACAAGATGGGTTGCCAACTGGCTCACTGACAAAACCCACACTGTGAAAGTAGCAGACTTCAAATCCAACTTCAGACCAGTGACAAGTGGAGTACCACAGGGTTCAGTCCTGGGTCCTCTCCTGTTTGGTATCTACTTCTCTGAAGTACAGGCTAACACAGAAGGTCTTTGGCTAACGAAGTTCGATGATGACTGCAAACTAGGAGCCATAATCAAAACTCCTAATGATGTGGACATCCTACAAAAGGGTCTCACTGAGACAGATGCCTGGTGTCAAAGCCATGGCCTCAAGCTCAATGCCAAAAAGTGCATTGTCATCCCCTTTGGTAAAAACTCTGTACCCATGAACTACAACATAGGCAGTAGTATACTTAACACCGAAAGTGTGATAAGAGACCTTGGGACACAGGTGGACAGTAGTCTCTCCTTTGATAATCACATCGCCACAGTAGTCAGAAAATCCTTCTACGTGGCACACCTCATCACATATGGTTTCTCATACAGAAAAAAAGAGGTCATTGTTCCCCTCTACTCATCAGTCATTAGACTCATTATAGAATACAATGCCCCTTTTGGTATGTACCTCACAAGACACCTACAACAACTGGAAAGGCCGCAGAAATACCTCACAAAGAGGATTACTGGCCTCAAACAGATGCCCTACGTAGGCCGTCTCAAAAAACTTCAGCTTTACTCCGTCGCATATCACCTACTCAGAGGTGATCTCTGCCTAAGATACAAAGCTATGTCAAACCCAGAGCTGTTGGACATGCTTCACTTAAAGAAATCCCATCCCTCCGAGCTACATGCTCTAGGGACCTAAACCTTGTCACCACAATAAACAGAACATGCCAGAGGGATAGACTCCTGTCCCAGAGACTTCCCATACTCTGGAATAAACTACCTATCTATATCAAACAAAGCTCCTCATTAGTACTCTTCAAGAAAAATCTTGATGACTGGATGGGAAATAGGAAATTCACCCTGGGGATCACCTCTGTGGCTCTGCTCGACAGTGGCACAGGAAAATAATTTTCTTGGGTGGCAAAAGTCGAGGTACCTTTTTGGCTGGGCCAACAGCAGCTGAGAAATGTGTAATGAATATACATTGTATTCAGTAAATAAATTAGTGCAATAACTCAGAAAATTTGAGAGGGGCCAGTTGATAAGTAGCAGTAAATGTTTTAAAGAAAAAGTTTGACAGCTTAGAATCTATTAGTTACAGTTTTCTAATCATGGTTACTTAATAGAGTGTAAACTTTCTAACTGTCAAGCTATCCTTTTTTATGGAAGTTAAATTATCTTTAAAAAGCAAAATAACAAAATAGTGGACAATTTACAAGCTATCTGTAAGAAATTCCAGTTGTGATAATTTTAATGGACACCTTGGAAGCAGTAAAATATCCTTTTTGAAAAACATTTCATGTTGGGAACAGAATGGATGTGCTGCCAAGCTGCTGAATTCACTGCTACAGCTCTTAAGGAAGTGCACTAAAGTTGTATATGAATAATAGATGCTCTATTAGTACTCTAAATGTGAAATGTTTTACATTGTATATAAATAATAGGTGCTTTATTAATATTTTAAAGGTAGAATATGCATTCATAATTTAAAATGTCTCCTGTTCTTCTTATGCATGCCTCAATTACTAAGCAAAAATACAAGTTCAGGCATGTAAATTAATAAGATTTATAAAACCTAAAGGTTGACTTTACTCACCTGTCATTTGCAGAATGTATCTATTAAAAAATAAGTAAATAAAATGGGAATTAAGTGCTTATTTTCAAAAAGTTCCCAAATCCTGATAGATGCCATATATGAAAAGATGAATACCTGCACTGAAAACAATGCTTTTCCATTTATGTGTTGCAGTTACACCAAAAATTGACTGAACCTTCAACAATGTAAAAAAAAATGGACTTTGTTCAACTTTGGTAACTGTGCAATCCATTTTCCTACTGGTAGTGACTGATGCAAAATGACATCTGAGTATGGACAGGATAATAAGATAAGTACACAAATAACTCCATTTATGATTTGGACAAGCCTTTGTACATTTCCTTATAAACAGTGCAAATAGTGATTGATACAATTTAAAAGAAAATACTGTGCAGGATCACCCACTCAATTAAAGACATGGGCAAGGCTTGACAAATTCTAATCATATATGCAGCGTCAGTGACTGTTGGTGGTTAACAGAGAACAGTAGAGAGGGCTTGATATAAAGTGTTCTGTCTCATTCAAGTTTTGGAGGTTTTGCTGCCAGTCTTTGTGATACAGTACATAGTCTGCAGTGTTTCTGTAATGCTCTGTGCATCATGGTCTGTTCAGCAGATGCAACCCTCCTCACTCTGTACTGATTTCTCTTACATATTTTTAGCTTTCAGGTCAGCAACTGTAGTACCCTGTGTAGTATGTATGTTTATGTGTGCTCATGCACGTGTGTCTATTTGAGTGTGTGTGTGTGTGAGTGTGTGTGTGTGTGTGTGTGTGGTTGTGTGTTTTATTATTCTTGTATCTGTTTTTCCTGGCAGTTTCTCATCTCGCAAATGTTACCTGTGGTTTTGCTTATAAAAAAGAAACTGGAGAGAAAGTGCTTACTTCTCCTGGGATATTTTCTAACTGGTATGTCAGTGGAAACTCTACTACACTGATATTTTAGTGACAGTATATTTATTTCTTCAGTGACAAAAGTGAAGTACCCTGTGCAGTGTGTGTGTGTGTGTGTGTGTGTGTGTGTGTGTGTGTGTGTGTGTGTGTGTGTGCGTGTGTGCGTGTGTGCGTGTGTGTGTGTGTGTGTGTGTGTATATTTCTCTGTGTTCCTGCCAGTCATACAGCTCTGGAATTTGCCTATTAAAACAAAGTTGAGAGTGAGTGTTTTTGGAGCTGAGAGACATCATGCATGCCTAGTTTAACATTGTGCTGAATGCAAGGCTTGACATGACTAGTCAGGTTGGAATGGACAAAGGAGAACTCATTGCTGAATCTTGTAACTCCAGGCAATTTGAAAATTCCTTGCTACCATCCTCCTCATTGTTAATAACACAGTTGGCTTAGCTTACCTTTTAATTTAAAACTAGCTTAGGTCTTGGCGTATTCCTTAGTTACTGGCTATAAACAGTATTTTCCAGTAGAATACTGCTTCTCAAGCTGATTGAACCTTGATTGTGACTCCAGTTTCTTGTCTATGCTAAATAACAAAGTAAAGCTATTTCAAAACATGTGAAAATTAAAAAGTGGTGAGTCTTTTGAACATAAACATATATCATAAGTAAGCATTAATTAATTAAATAATCAACTCCTTACCTCATCTTTGTCTCTCCGCAGTGTTTATTACTACTCAAAAAATATATGTATAAAGGAAATCTCATTTGTTCATAACTATTATTTAATGTGTACACAGTACTAATTTTATTTTTTCTCACAGTGATCTTCACTGAAATGTTTGCGTTTTTTTATTTTTTAACCTGTATCTACTAGAAAACTGTATTGAATACTACTTTGTATAGACTAACTAGATGATGTGTATTCTCCAGCTTACTGTATGTATACTATTGTACTATTATTGTATTTCTTTTCTCCCCGGGCCTCCACTGAAAATGGGCTTCTGGCTCTATTGGACTTTCCCGGTAAACAAATGTAAATAAACAAATAAATAAATAATAAATAAATTTACAGTGTTGCCTCTTACATGTAAGCAATTGATGGACTCCGTCTATCATGAACACTTCGCTTATAGCATTCATACACATCCTTTGGAAAGCATTATTAAATAACTTAGCGTTTGGAAAGTTGTTTTTTAAGTAATAGCAATAAGCTATATAAACCCATCTAAAAATTAAATTTTTAGATATATAACCATCTCCAATACAAATACATTTCACTTACATGCTTTACAATGTCCAGTCTACTTGGCTTTCAAACAAAGGGTTTGCAAAAAAAATATTAAAATAGAAGTACAATTCCACGCATTCATCGTACCTAGGACTTTATAATACTGTAATAGCATTTCTTTCAGCAGCTTATGGACTCATTTAGTGGAGTCACGTGACTGATCAGTTGATCAGACCCACTGATTGGATGAAAGCTCCTCTTTAAGTATGTTCTGAAATGTTCTGCAACCACAAATATTCAGTTTTACCTGTCAACAAGACTTCTTATCACATTATATATATATATATATATATATATATATATATATATATATATATATATATATATACATGAGTCTACTTTTTCTTATTGAAAGATCATTCTTTCGAAAAGGAAAAGTACGACCCCATTTACGCGAAAGTGCACGTTCACGAATACCAGTTCACTGAAACGGTTATATTAACAAAATTGATTACACAATCCCAGCCACCCCTTTTAATTACTATGAAACAAGTTCTCTCAGCCATCTCAAAAGCTAATAATACCTCATCTATGGGTCCTGAATATATATCAGGTGGCTTAATTGTTAGTGACAAATATGGCCTACCTGAACCCTTATTTAACCTCTTTAAACTATGCATCTCCCATTTACATTCCTGAAGCCTGGAAACTAGCCATTATAATTCCATTACACATAGATGGCTCAATCACACACCTGGACAGCAGTCGCTTTATTAGTCTGACTAGCCTCATATGTACAGCTATGGTCAGGATTATTAAAGATCTTGTTAATATGAGTATTAAAAAATGTCTTAAAATAAGACCGTCACTTGTTTGCTTTGTCACTGGAAGGTCCTGCATCTTTTACCTCATTAATTTCTTTAAAAAAATAACTGAAGCAAGGGTTACTACTTACGCAGTACATACAGCATATCTTGAAATAGCAAGGCCTTTGACACTATTCCCCATGCAGACAGTACAGAGAGACTTGTAAATCTGAATACAAATTCTTATACTGTTTGATGGATAGCTAACTGGTTGACTGACAGAACTCAGGCGATAGAGTCACAAGTGTCACTTCTGAAAGTAAGAAGGTTATCAGTGGTATACCACAGGGCTCTGGGTTGGCCTCACCTATCTGGAATCTGTTTCTCATACACTCAGGCCAACACTTCTGGACTATGATTGACTAAGTTTGAAGACAACTGTAAATTTGGTGTGATTGTTCGATCCTTCACTGACTAACAGACTTCTCTAACATGGATTAGACCATGTTAATAACTGCACCAAGGGCAATGGCCACTAATTAAATGTAAAAAATGTAGCACAGTTTCTTTTGGTAATCAAAACTTTTTCACATTCCATATATACCAGCTTATAATCCTCTCTTGATCATAGATAAGCCCACTATGAAACAAATCAGGGTCTGGCATGAAGGAGCCATGGAAAGTCTAAGGGATATCCAAAAACAAATAAGACTGGACACTGCTCGAATACCAACTCCTTCTGTTTATTAAAAATAGACATACAAGTGATGAGCGCTTTCGGGCCTTTGCCCTTCATCAGATAAAGCATCTCCCAAAACCAAACATTTTAAAACAAATACAAACCAATAGAAAATCAGTAAAAATCAGTAAAAAACCCGCCTGTTCTTAAGGGCGGGTCTCATAGGAATGACTTCATTAAGCCCAGGACTCCTGTGTGCCATTAACTCAATTATCCATTTAGATTCAGCTAGCTCTGTTAACTGTTTAATGTCTCCCCCTCTTTTGTTCAACTTCACATTCACTATCACTTTAAACTTGAAGCTATGTGTAGGATGAGCTACCAAGTGTCTATATAATGCGTTGCGTGTGTCTCCATTTCTAATCGAAGAGAGGTGCTGCAAGACCCTAACTTTAAACATACAGTTGGTCTTGCCCACATAAAAACTTGTGCAGGATTGACACTCAGCCAAATAAACCACATCAGTGGTTCTACAAGTTGCTCTCCTTTCAAATCAAACAATCTTCCAGTCACTGGATGTACAAAAACACCCCTACTATCTACATAAGCACACGCCTTGCATAGCCCACATGGAAAAGTGCCCTGTTTAGTGATGGCCAGATTATCCATACTGGTCTTTGTCTTATCCCTACAAAGTAAATCTTTCAAGTTTGTATTTCTTTTATATCTAAAACCGGTTTATCACCTAGCATACCCTTCAAACTTACATCACTAGTCAAAATGTTCCAATTCCCTCTGATCAGTGCACAAACATCACCTATATTACTGCCATAAGTTAGTGTCAACCTAGAATCATGTCCACTGGCCCTGTCATGTTGTGAGCTTATGCCTGTATCAACGGTTCTCAGCCATGGTTTATACCTATCCTTCCTATAATTTCTGCCAAACTCCATCCTGTTGTTCACCAATTTCCTATCATAACCCCTGGTATGAAAACAGTCCTTCAGGGTCCCCAACTCTTGCTCGAAGCATGCATCATCATTGCTGATTCTAGAAATCCTAGCAACCTGTCCCTGCACTATATTAGGAAATATGTGTCGAGGGTGCATGCTATCAAAAGAAAGCAAGGTATTCTTCCAGCAGTCTTTTCTATACAAACTGGATGAAAAGCCATTTTCTGTCAACTGTACCCTGACATCCAAAAAGTCAATCTGTGTGTGTGAGCTGTTAACCGTGAACCTCAAAAATGATGTGGTGGTATGTAGGTAGGAGATGAAATCAGCTAAAGAGTTATCGTCCCCATTCCAAAGAATAAAAATATCGTCCACAAACCGCTTATACATCTTGATATGATCTTTCCATGACATGTTATTCAATACCATACTCCTCTCCCAGAAGGACAAAACAAGATTGGCATAGGTGTTGGCACAGGGGGTGCCCATGGCTATCCCCTGTGTCTGCCTATATGCTTGATTCACACCTATAAAGACATTATTATTCAGTACCAAACCAAGCAAACCTCCTATGGTATCTATCTTCAGTGTAGTGACGCCTAACTCCTGCAAAAGTTCAGAAATGGCTCGTATCCCATAATCATTGCCTATGACAGTAAACAGGCTCTGAATGTCCATAGTTACCATAAGTAAACCACCATCAAACTGATCCAATTCATAGGCCCCTAGGTATTTCAAAAAGTGGCCTGTATCTAAAAGCACACTATCCAATCTGACTAGGTATGGCCTTAACTCCGTCTCCAACCAAATCGAAATGTTTTCCGTCACCCAACCTCTGCCAGAAACTATGGGTCTGAGGGGTGGGTCAGTTTCTGATTTATGTATTTTTGGTAGAGCTTTGAATATAGGTGTCACTGGCTTCTCTATCATAAGAAATTTAAACAAATCTTCACTAATCAATTTACTATCCAAAAACAGCCGTAAATTGTTGTGTACTCTATCTATAATCCCTTTCACACCTAAAGGATTAATTGGGGTATACGTATCAACATTCTGTAACAATCCTAACAACTTACTTTCATACCAGGAGGTGTCCAGTATCACTACAGCACCCCCCTTGTCAGCCATTTTGATAGTGATATCTGCATTATTCCCAAGATCATATAGAGCTTGTCTCTGTGTGGGACTCAGATTATAAAATCTACCGTGTGTCCCCTCCTGAAAATAGCACATCAGATCTTGTTCACAAGCATTAATGAATAAATTCATAGCGGGTGAGAAAGGGGGGACAAAACCGCTAGGCTGCCTTAGCATGGTAATACTCGGGTTATCCCCACCAAAAATCTGTTTCAAGACTAAGCTACGACAAAAAACCATAAGGTCCATAATGATGTCATTATATACACAGGCCCTACTGGGCACAAATGTCAGCCCTTTATTTAAAACAAAACACTCATCTTCAGATAAACTGTAAGATGAAAGGTTAAAAATAATACCAGTATCTTGCTTAACAGTCAGTGCAGCAGCTTCCTCCTCTTGTTGTACGCCCTGTCCTCGCTGCGGGAACGATTCCATACCCCTTTCTTCTTGACAGGTGCAGGCAGTCTGTCCAAAAAATTCAAACGACCCTGTGTGTCTTTTGGTCTGGCACCAGTCCTGTAATCACTCGGATCACAAACCAACACCTCAGACACAAAACCAGTATCCGTCGAAACAGTGGCACAAGATGGTGCCTTAGTGCCCTCGATGATGGAACTCACGGCGGGGATAGGATCTCCCCGTGTTGAAACTTGTGGAATAGCTTCCTTCATAACTGCTGACCCCTCCTTGCTGGAAATGGAAGCATCATCATCTCCCCGTGTTGAAACTTGTGGAATAGCTTCCTTCATAACTGCTGACCCCTCCTTGCTGGAAATGGAAGCATCATCACCCAAAGAAATAGCCTTGGATACATCGCGGGACACCGTTTGTGTGTGAAACCCCGGTTCTTGCATCTTCGTGCTCACAATGCTGGTGCCGGCATCTCCCACAGCCATGGGAGCACTAATGGAATCAGTGGAGGCAACAAGAACCCCATCCGTACACACTGAAGTGGCGCGAGTACTTCCATGTGCCGCAACTGCCGTGGTGGGACCTATATCGCCTCCGGCTTCTGAAGATGATGTCATCGAGCGTCCACTTCGTTTAATAGCAGCACCATTGTATGAACCAGGTCCCCTTCTATCTTCCTGCGACGATAAAGGAGTTCTTGATTTGGACCAAACAAAGATGTTCCCTTGTTGGAAGTCATGATGGTCCCTTTTCAACTTGCCCAATTTCTGGGTCCGAATCTTCTCCTCCTCTTCCAGTAAGGAAGCATGCAGTTGTTTCAAACGTTGTAGACTCCTGGTGTCTGTGAACTCAGACGTAAATCTGCATTGCAGCTGTCCCACTTCCTGCTTGAGGGTAGCGATCTCTGGGGCAAAAAAGTCATTAATCAACTCCATGTACCGGTAGCTGGTATTAATGTTCAATAGTTGCCATCTAGCCAATAACTCGGGATAGTGGTCGCCTTGTGTGGGCATACACAAGATCCTCATGCCCCGAGGCACTATCCCGTAAGCTAAGCAGGCTTCCAAATGAAAGGTCTGCCACTGTAGATGCTGTAGCCTGCTCAGTTTATAGTTAAAATCTCTTAAAAGAGAATCAAAATTCTTGTCAGTGGCAACTGGAACGTTGCTGCCAACATGCTTATCCTTCTGTATCTCAAAACCCAAACCAAGAAAAGGGTTTTCACGATTCAGGAGACAAGTCACATCTCCTACTCCACCGACCAAAGTTGCTGAAAGCATTGTAGACATGAAATTACCTTCTTGTAAAGCTCCTTATCCCCAAAGCATGTAAGGCACAATAGAACACAACAAAGTCTCTATGAAAAACAAAACAATGTTCTGTGCCTCACCAAAGTCCAGTCAAATAAACCATAGTAAATATCCAAAAACAAATAAGACTGGACACTGCTCGAATACCAACTCCTTCTGTTTATTAAAAATAGACATACAAGTGATGAGCGCTTTCGGGCCTTTGCCCTTCATCAGATAAAGCATCTCCCAAAACCAAACATTTTAAAACAAATACAAACCAATAGAAAATCAGTAAAAATCAGTAAAAAACCCGCCTGTTCTTAAGGGTGGGTCTCATAGGAATGACTTCATTAAGCCCAGGACTCCTTTGTGCCATTAACTCAATTATCCATTTAGATTCAGCTAGCTCTGTTAACTGTTTAATGTCTCCCTCTTTTGTTCAACTTCACATTCACTATCACTTTAAACTTGAAGCTATGTGTAGGATGAGCTACCAAGTGTCTATATAATGCATTGCGTGTGTCTCCATTTCTAATCGAAGAGAGGTGCTGCAAGACCCTAACTTTAAACATACAGTTGGTCTTGCCCACATAAAAACTTGTGCAGGATTGACACTCAGCCAAATAAACCACATCAGTGGTTCTACAAGTTGCTCTCCCTTTCAAATCAAACAATCTTCCAGTCACTGGATGTACAAAAACACCCCTACTATCTACATAAGCACATGCCTTGCATAGCCCACATGGAAAAGTGCCCTGTTTAGTGATGGCCAGATTATCCATACTGGTCTTTGTCTTATCCTACAAAGTAAATCTTTCAAGTTTGTATTTCTTTTATATCTAAAAACCGGTTTATCACCTAGCATACCCTTCAAACTTACATCACTAGTCAAAATGTTCCAATTCCCTCTGATCAGTGCACAAACATCACCTATATTACTGCCATAAGTTAGTGTCAACCTAGAATCATGTCCACTGGCCCTGTCATGTTGTGAGCTTATGCCTGTATCAACGGTTCTCAGCCATGGTTTATACCTATCCTTCCTATAATTTCTGCCAAACTCCATCCTGTTGTTCACCAATTTCCTATCATAACCCCTGGTATGAAAACAGTCCTACAGGGTCCCCAACTCTTGCTCGAAGCATGCATCATCATTGCTGATTCTAGAAATCCTAGCAACCTGTCCCTGCACTATATTAGGAAATATGTGTCGAGGGTGCATGCTATCAAAAGAAAGCAAGGTATTCTTCCAGCAGTCTTTTCTATACAAACTGGATGAAAAGCCATTTTCTGTCAACTGTACCCTGACATCCAAAAGTCAATCTGTGTGTGTGAGCTGTTAACCGTGAACCTCAAAAATGATGTGGTGGTATGTAGGTAGGAGATGAAATCAGCTAAAGAGTTATCGTCCCCATTCCAAAGAATAAAAATATCGTCCACAAACCGCTTATACATCTTGATATGATCTTTCCATGACATGTTATTCAATACCATACTCCTCTCCCAGAAGGACAAAACAAGATTGGCATAGGTGTTGGCACAGGGGGTGCCCATGGCTATCCCCTGTGTCTGCCTATATGCTTGATTCACACCTATAAAGACATTATTATTCAGTACCAAACCAAGCAAACCTCCTATGGTATCTATCTTCAGTGTAGTGACGCCTAACTCCTGCAAAAGTTCAGAAATGGCTCGTATCCCATAATCATTGCCTATGACAGTAAACAGGCTCTGAATGTCCATAGTTACCATAAGTAAACCACCATCAAACTGATCCAATTCATAGGCCCCTAGGTATTTCAAAAAGTGGCCTGTATCTAAAAGCACACTATCCAATCTGACTAGGTATGGCCTTAACTCCGTCTCCAACCAAATCGAAATGTTTTCCGTCACCCAACCTCTGCCAGAAACTATGGGTCTGAGGGGTGGGTCAGTTTCTGATTTATGTATTTTTGGTAGAGCTTTGAATATAGGTGTCACTGGCTTCTCTATCATAAGAAATTTAAACAAATCTTCACTAATCAATTTACTATCCAAAACAGCCGTAAATTGTTGTGTACTCTATCTATAATCCCTTTCACACCTAAAGGATTAATTGGGGTATACGTATCAACATTCTGTAACAATCCTAACAACTTACTTTCATACCAGGAGGTGTCCAGTATCACTACAGCACCCCCCTTGTCAGCCATTTTGATAGTGATATCTGCATTATTCCCAAGATCATATAGAGCTTGTCTCTGTGTGGGACTCAGATTATAAAATCTACTGTGTGTCCCTCCTGAAAATAGCACATCAGATCTTGTTCACAAGCATTAATGAATAAATTCATAGCGGGTGAGAAAGGGGGACAAAACCGCTAGGCTGCCTTAGCATGGTAATACTCGGGTTATCCCCACCAAAAATCTGTTTCAAGACTAAGCTACGACAAAAAACCATAAGGTCCATAATGATGTCATTATATACACAGGCCCTACTGGGCACAAATGTCAGCCCTTTATTTAAAACAAAACACTCATCTTCAGATAAACTGTAAGATGAAAGGTTAAAAATAATACCAGTATCTTGCTTAACAGTCAGTGCAGCAGCTTCCTCCTCTTGTTGTACGCCCTGTCCTCGCTGCGGGAACGATTCCATACCCCTTTCTTCTTGACAGGTGCCGGCAGTCTGTCCAAAAAATTCAAACGACCCTGTGTGTCTTTTGGTCTGGCACCAGTCCTGTAATCACTCGGATCACAAACCAACACCTCAGACACAAAACCAGTATCCGTCGAAACAGTGGCACAAGATGGTGCCTTAGTGCCCTCGATGATGGAACTCACGGCGGGGATAGGATCTCCCCGTGTTGAAACTTGTGGAATAGCTTCCTTCATAACTGCTGACCCCTCCTTGCTGGAAATGGAAGCATCATCATCTCCCCGTGTTGAAACTTGTGGAATAGCTTCCTTCATAACTGCTGACCCCTCCTTGCTGGAAATGGAAGCATCATCACCCAAAGAAATAGCCTTGGATACATCGCGGGACACCGTTTGTGTGTGAAACCCCAGTTCTTGCATCTTTGTGCTCACAATGCTGGTGCCGGCATCTCCCACAGCCACGGGAGCACTAATGGAATCAGTGGAGGCAACAAGAACCCCATCCGTACACACTGAAGTGGCGCGAGTACTTCCATGTGCCGCAACTGCCGTGGTGGGACCTATATCGCCTCCGGCTTCTGAAGATGATGTCATCGAGCGTCCACTTCGTTTAATAGCAGCACCATTGTATGAACCAGGTCCCCTTCTATCTTCCTGCGACGATAAAGGAGTTCTTGATTTGGACCAAACAAAGATGTTCCCTTGTTGGAAGTCATGATGGTCCCTTTTCAACTTGCCCAATTTCTGGGTCCGAATCTTCTCCTCCTCTTCCAGTAAGGAAGCATGCAGTTGTTTCAAACGTTGTAGACTCCTGGTGTCTGTGAACTCAGACGTAAATCTGCATTGCAGCTGTCCCACTTCCTGCTTGAGGGTAGCGATCTCTGGGGCAAAAAAGTCATTAATCAACTCCATGTACCGGTAGCTGGTATTAATGTTCAATAGTTGCCATCTAGCCAATAACTCGGGATAGCGGTCGCCTTGTGTGGGCATACACAAGATCCTCATGCCCGAGGCACTATCCCGTAAGCTAAGCAGGCTTCCAAATGAAAGGTCTGCCACTGCAGATGCTGTAGCCTGCTCAGTTTATAGTTAAAATCTCTAAAAGAGAATCAAAATTCTTGTCAGTGGCAACTGGAACGTTGCTGCCAACATGCTTATCCTTCTGTATCTCAAAACCCAAACCAAGAAAAGGGTTTTCACGATTCAGGAGACAAGTCACATCTCCTACTCCACCGACCAAAGTTGCTGAAAGCATTGTAGACATGAAATTACCTTCTTGTAAAGCTCCTTATCCCCAAAGCATGTAAGGCACAATAGAACACAACAAAGTCTCTATGAAAAACAAAACAATGTTCTGTGCCTCACCAAAGTCCAGTCAAATAAACCATAGTAAATATCCAAAAACAAATAAGACTGGACACTGCTCGAATACCAACTCCTTCTGTTTATTAAAAATAGACATACAAGTGATGAGCGCTTTCGGGCCTTTGCCCTTCATCAGATAAAGCATCTCCCAAAACCAAACATTTTAAAACAAATACAAACCAATAGAAAATCAGTAAAAATCAGTAAAAAACCCGCCTGTTCTTAAGGGTGGGTCTCATAGGAATGACTTCATTAAGCCCAGGACTCCTTTGTGCCATTAACTCAATTATCCATTTAGATTCAGCTAGCTCTGTTAACTGTTTAATGTCTCCCCCTCTTTTGTTCAACTTCACATTCACTATCACTTTAAACTTGAAGCTATGTGTAGGATGAGCTACCAAGTGTCTATATAATGCATTGCGTGTGTCTCCATTTCTAATCGAAGAGAGGTGCTGCAAGACCCTAACTTTAAACATACAGTTGGTCTTGCCCACATAAAAACTTGTGCAGGATTGACACTCAGCCAAATAAACCACATCAGTGGTTCTACAAGTTGCTCTCCCTTTCAAATCAAACAATCTTCCAGTCACTGGATGTACAAAACACCCCTACTATCTACATAAGCACATGCCTTGCATAGCCCACATGGAAAAGTGCCCTGTTTAGTGATGGCCAGATTATCCATACTGGTCTTTGTCTTATCCCTACAAAGTAAATCTTTCAAGTTTTTATTTCTTTTATATCTAAAACCGGTTTATCACCTAGCATACCCTTCAAACTTACATCACTAGTCAAAATGTTCCAATTCCCTCTGATCAGTGCACAAACATCACCTATATTACTGCCATAAGTTAGTGTCAACCTAGAATCATGTCCACTGGCCCTGTCATGTTGTGAGCTTATGCCTGTATCAACGGTTCTCAGCCATGGTTTATACCTATCCTTCCTATAATTTCTGCCAAACTCCATCCTGTTGTTCACCAATTTCCTATCATAACCCCTGGTATGAAAACAGTCCTTCAGGGTCCCCAACTCTTGCTCGAAGCATGCATCATCATTGCTGATTCTAGAAATTCTAGCAACCTGTCCCTGCACTATATTAGGAAATATGTGTCGAGGGTGCATGCTATCAAAAGAAAGCAAGGTATTCTTCCAGCAGTCTTTTCTATACAAACTGGATGAAAAGCCATTTTCTGTCAACTGTACCCTGACATCCAAAAAGTCAATCTGTGTGCGTGAGCTGTTAACCGTGAACCTCAAAAATGATGTGGTGGTATGTAGGTAGGAGACGAAATCAGCTAAAGAGTTATCGTCCCCATTCCAAAGAATAAAAATATCGTCCACAAAACGCTTATACATCTTGATATGATCTTTCCATGACATGTTATTCAATACCATACTCCTCTCCCAGAAGGACAAAACAAGATTAGCATAGGTGTTGGCACAGGGGGTGCCCATGGCTATCCCCTGTGCCTGCCTATATGCTTGATTCACACCTATAAAGACATTATTATTCAGTACCAAACCAAGCAAACCTCCTATGGTATCTATCTTCAGTGTAGTGACGCCTAACTCCTGCAAAAGTTCAGAAATGGCTCGTATCCCATAATCATTGCCTATGACAGTAAACAGGCTCTGAATGTCCATAGTTACCATAAGTAAACCACCATCAAACTGATCCAATTCATAGGCCCCTAGGTATTTCAAAAGTGGCCTGTATCTAAAAGCACACTATCCAATCTGACTAGGTATGGCCTTAACTCCGTCTCCAACCAAATCGAAATGTTTTCCGTCACCCAACCTCTGCCAGAAACTATGGGTCTGAGGGGTGGGTCAGTTTCTGATTTATGTATTTTTGGTAGAGCTTTGAATATAGGTGTCACTGGCTTCTCTATCATAAGAAATTTAAACAAATCTTCACTAATCAATTTACTATCCAAAAACAGCCGTAAATTGTTGTGTACTCTATCTATAATCCCTTTCACACCTAAAGGATTAATTGGGGTATACGTATCAACATTCTGTAACAATCCTAACAACTTACTTTCATACCAGGAGGTGTCCAGTATCACTACAGCACCCCCCTTGTCAGCCATTTTGATAGTGATATCTGCATTATTCCCAAGATCATATAGAGCTTGTCTCTGTGTGGGACTCAGATTATAAAATCTACCGTGTGTCCCCTCCTGAAAATAGCACATCAGATCTTGTTCACAAGCATTAATGAATAAATTCATAGCGGGTGAGAAAGGGGGGACAAAACCGCTAGGCTGCCTTAGCATGGTAATACTCGGGTTATCATAGTCCTGATGGACATCTTCAATACCTCACTTGTTCAGGAAAAAGTACCAACATGATTCAAAAGTTACCAACATAATCCCTCTGCCCGAAAAAGCCAACCCCACCTGCCTAAATGATTACAGGCCAGTGACCCTTACATAAAATGCAATGAAATGCTTCAAAGGGCTGGTTAAAAGGCATTTGATTACAGTACTACCCCAGTCCTTTGACCCGTTGCAGTTAGCCTACTAAGCAAAAAGATCAACTGCTGATGCCATTTCGGTGGCACTTCACTTCACATTGCTGCATCTTGAATAGAGGAACAACTATGCCAGGCTGTTGTTCATAGATTTCAGCTTGGCATTCAATACAGTGATTTGAGTGCAACTTATAGAAAAGCTAATCAACCTTGGCATAAATAAAGGACTGTGCAACTGGATCCTCGATTTCCTGACTGGAAGACCACAAAGGACCTTCATGAAGTATTACAATCAACACTGGAGTAACCCAGGGTTGTGTGCTGAGTCCTCTACTGCTCACAATCCTTACCCATAACTGATCTGACAAAGCTAGCAACAACCTCATCAACAAATTCACAGATGACACCACAGTGGTGAGAATCTTAAGTGGTGATCATGAGAGTGGGCATAGAAATGAGGTCAACTCCCTGATTGAATGGTGCAATAACAATAGTTTGGACCTGAGCATCAGTAATACAAAATAAATCATTATTGACTTCAGAAAGATCTCTGCCATACACCTGCCCTCAAGAACAATGGTGAAGATGTGGAGATTCCAGACTACAAAGTTCCTGGGGTTACATATATCAGAGGATCTTTCTTGGAGTACAAACATAGGCCAGCTAATTAAAAAAGCCCACCAGTGACTACACTTCCTAAGAAGGCTTAGAAAAGCAAATATATCTATGAGTGCTCTAAATACCTTCTACAGAGGAGCCATTGAGAGCATTATCACCAGCAACTGCAATGTATGGTTCGGTAACAGCAAATGGCCGAAACAAAGAAGCTGCAAAGAATAATAAAAACAGCAGAAAAGATCTTGGGGACTAGTCTTCCTACCTTACAGTAGCTCTTTGAAATGGAATGTAAACAGAGGTCCTGCAAAACACTTTGTGACAATTCTCATCCAGTGTATGGTTGATTCACTAAACTTGCATCTAGTAGAAGGTTATGGAGTATTTGCTGAAGGATATCCAGATTCATGAACAGTTTTTATCCAACTGCAATAAGACTCATTAATGCAGATGTAAATCTGGATGTATCAAAACTATAATAGATTGTTACCCACTTACTCTTTTCCTTTTATTTTTATACAGTACTTTTCTTTATTGCATACTAAAATTAAGATATTCTCATTCAAGTGCAATTCAAATCATTTCCTTATGTGCAATTTCTCCCAATCTCACCTCTGTGTATAGGATACTTTTCTTTTTATGTGTTAATCATCTAGTAGTCAGTGTTGTTCAGTGTATATAAATAGTGTACAGGCATGTGTGTCATCTACATAGAAACTTACTTTTGTACTATAGTTATTGTTTAGTCTTTAATAACTATCATGTCTGTCTTTTTATGTTTGTTTTCTCCTGTAAAAGAGCTGACACTCAAAATTTCATGTAGGTAGCACTTGTGTTTCCTAAATGACAATAAAGTTTTTTTTTAATTTTTGAATCTTTAAATCTTTGAATCTTTAGGTGACATAGGGATCTAGGTACTTTTGTTGATAATTTCTTATTGTTTAATCATCATGTCTCCACAGCAGTTAGGAAAACCTTCTAACTTGCTCATGTAATTTCCAAAAGCATCTGTACCAGATCCAAAAAAGTCTTAATTCCCCTTTACTTATATTCAATCAGATGCACTATTGAATATAATGCCCCTATTGGCATGTATTTGCCCAAACATATCACTAAACTTGAGAGACTTCAGAGATTCATAGCTAAAATATCAGTGCCTCAAAAAACTTAGTTATCAAGTAACAGTTATAAAATTGTTCTTGGGATGTTGTTGACTGTGCCATGGAGATTTGTGTTTAGGCTTTCAAACAATGAAAGATCCGGTCCCTTTTGACCTCTTTCACACAACCAATGGTACCTCAAATACCTGGTTAAAGGAACTAGACCTTCATCAGCAGATAGATAAGACATGTTATCTTGACTGATTCATATCTGAGTGTAGGTCTCACTTCAGGAAAAAACGTCTACTACAATTCAAACAGAGTAGCACCTTGACATCTTCAAGGTAAACCTAGATAATAGGATAAGCAGCCTTACATTCTCCCCTGGTCTATGTCATCTTACCCTCCTTTAAGCTGGAAGTACCTTTTTTTTTGTAATTGTCTGCACTGATCGTCTAGTACATACATATGAACCTATGGACCAATTGCTGTAGCAGTCCTTTGTTTAAATATCCTGTCTTCAAAATTAACAAATTTATGTGATAAGATTATACCTAGATTTGTGGTACTACTCTTGATCTAAAGTTCATTTCTCACAACATAACTACTAGGATTGTTAATATGACCATGGAAATTGCAAATGTCATTTCAGTTTTAAAGGAAATTTGTTTTCTACTAGGGTAGCAAAAATTTGGAACAATCTCCCTTTTGAGTTAAGGCAAACTAGATCATTACTAAAGTTTAAATCACAGCTGGAACATATTTTTACTTTATTAACACTCTTATGTATGCAGTCTCCATGTCCGATGCTCTTATTATGGAACTGATTGCTGATGCAATCATTTTACAATTATATATTTACACAATACTAATAAAATATCCTCATGTCAGACAGTCACTGCTTACATTCAGTTATCAATAACATGGCACTCTTAAGCATGCAAATCCAATTACCAAGGCTAGAACAGTAATGGCACATTGGAAAAAAATAAGTAGAGCAAATAAGACAAAATTAAACAGATGCTTTCAAGCAAAAACAACACAATGTGGATTCCTAGATTAACTCTTATGAAGCCATGGGTCTGGACTCAATAAGTATATTGAATCCTTGATCTCTATGCACTGTTACCTTTCTCCAGCTACCTGTTCTTTTGGTTCTATTTTTTTTTCTGAATCTTTGAGGAGACAGTAAATTCATAGCAACTAAATCGAAATTTATTGAAATCATAACCTCAGCATCAACTTCTTAAATAAAAAAAATGTGCATTCATTGAAAACACATCTCTCAGCTGTAGTGCTTTTTCAAAAGGAATCATAATTTTGGGATTTCCCCCTACAACACATACTATGCATTGTAGCATGTGGTATGGCTCCAGAATTGTATCATTATGCTGTGTGACATGATTCATCTATCAGCATCAGATGATAAAGAGGAGTGACTGTGAGTTATACCAATGACATTAGGTATAGATAAGAGCATTTCACTACCTTTTAATTTGATAGCATAAGAAATTACAATATTTATTACAAGCATTGATACATGGTATTCTGCAGATAGCACCATATTATATTACTGACAAATGATTTACTGATCTTGGCATCGTGTAGGGTTTCTTCTATTGCTGCTGCACTGCAGCTTCACCATGTTGTTATGTCATATCATGTGTCTTGCACCAGTGTGTGAATATGCTTGCATTACATCACTGCATATGTTTAATTTACATGTAGTTGTACCATAACAATGTAATTGTTTCTATCATTCTGTTCATCTTCCATGACTTACTCTATAGGTACTCCAAACCCTTTTTCTGCTGTGCTTTTCATGCACTGTGCTGAAGTAGAACCAGAAACTTTCAGGCATTGTTCAGTGATGTTTGATGTTACTTCAGGGATCACTTTCAACAAGATTCTGGAGTAATGACAGTGATATAGTATTTGGAATATCCATTTATCATTAGAGACTTCTTTGCCAAGCACCTGCAGAAATCTTCAATGGACAGCTTGGAGAAAATCACAAAAGTCAGAAGACAGGACAGAACTGTTTAAGTTAGGCTGTTTAAAATGGGAAGCATATTCAAGTTTGTAAAAGACTGGAAGATTAAAGCTTGTAAATATGTTCCATTTCCTCTACCCCTGGGCATTTCTCTGCTTGCTGTACAGTAACTTTATTTTTGTAGTGTAATATTGAGTATTGTATTTACTTGCTTTATTTCTCTTTTCATTTTATCCTGCTCTACTAATTGCATTTTCCACCTAGTAGGACAGTACATATCAGCACTTCAGATGTTTACTTTCTATAATCCATTGACCAGAGTAGTCTGGGAATGTATGCAACAGTACCAACTTCTTGTTCTTCAAAAATGTAACCATATATGCAGGCAGCTGTCTTTGCTGAGGTTCATTCAGCAGTCATCCAGAAATGTAGCACAGCTTGGGATCATATTTTTCTCCTATCAAGGTATGTTATAAGTAATTATTATTATTATTATAAATTAATGCAACTGTATTCACTATGCAATCACCTTATTTATTTTTGAGATAATAGTTTGATCTTACTATTTCATGCCATAAATGTGTTGTGTTTGATTACCAGAGTGACTATTTGTCCTTTATATGCCATACATTGTATGTTTGCAACTGATGGCATGTCATTATGATTTCATGTCATTCTACATGACAAATTACATCAGTTCATTAAATTACATTCAACAAGAGAAGAACATCTTCACTTATTTTCCTTCTGTAGTAATATTATGTTAAGCTTTATGAGTTACTGAGAATATCATCAGACCCTTTATTTTGATTTCATTTTTTCATTATTCATTGCACATTCATTTCACTCATTGATACCTGCATTATTTAATTCAAGGTTGCGAAAAATTTCTATGTAACTTCAAAGGCAAGAATTGCTAAAAATTAAAAATGGATCATGGAATGAATCACTTTTTTAGAGGCTAGAGTCTTTTCAGATCTTGTAGATTGTGCAGAAGTCAAGGAATCGATCAGATGATTAAATTTACATGAGCACATTTTTTTAGGAACCAGAGTCAGTCTGTTATGACCTTGTAGGTTTTTGCAGTCAATGAAGAATTGCTCAGATGTCTGCACATATGGATACATTGAAAGTGTATGCATGTGTGTATGTCTGTGTGTGTGTCTGGTGGGTGTGTAAACACATATGTTGGCAGGACTAATAAATTACACTACATTGTAAATTGTTTATTGCCAGCATGCTAATGTTTGAGTTTGGTTTTACTAGTATGAAATATGAATAACTTCTTACTATTCAAAGTCACTTGTGTACTACCACTGTCTGCTTATAGAAAATATGAACAAAAGCACAGAAAGGAGATGAGCTTTCTACCATATAACTATATCACAACAAAGACATCTCCTGAGGTTCAGAGACAATGCTGTTGTAATTATGGCTACCTGTTCTATTTCCTGTGCATGAACGTCAGACCTTTGTGCAGTCTAACAATGAATCATCCAGACAAGTATGTGCAATGAGGAACTCATTAAAAATAATGGCTACTGCCACAGGAAGGACTTTGGGAAGACTATATAGGACTATGGTGTGCCAGCAGAGAAGTAGGAACAGCAGTAGTAATTGTAAATTAAGCAGAAGCCTCGCCGATAGTGATTGGATCTATCCTTGAAGCACAGTTGCAGGCAAGAGAAAGAAGTTATGTGGTAGCACTACAGGATCTATATTACACACACACACACATGTGTGTGTGTGTGTGTGTGTGTGTGTGTGTGTGTGTGTGTGTGTGTGTGTGTGTGTAAGATATAACTGCAAAAATAGGTGGCTTTGCAAAAGGCAATTGATAAGGGGGCATGAGAAAATAATATAAGTAACACCTAACTAAGTTAAATAAAAATGTAGAACAGTACATAATGTGTGGGACAGAGAAAAGTACTAATATATCAACCAAAGCACATGCTATGTCATCAAGCACTGTACTATGATACAATTTTCAGGAAACACCAACCCTATAATGATGTGTCTATATGAACCCCTGTATGACATAAACCCATAACCTTCCCCACTTACAGAGTGCAAAGGACTTCATTTACTGGTTGAGCTGCAGAAGCAGTGAGATAGACACTGTTAGGGGAAACAGTTAGTGGTTATACACTTGCAGAATGAAACAGAAAAAAGATAAAACGCATACAACCCTGAGGGTTTTAAAACCACAGGCCTCCCCATTTACAGTGTGTGGAACACTTTATTTACAGGTTGCACTAGAGATATGATGAGCATCATCAGGAGTACACAGCAGTTAGTGATTACACGCTTGCACAAGGAATGAAAGAAAAGATAACTTGAGGGCACTTAAACATGCTGTCTTCCCTATCTGCAGTGTGCAAAGTACTTTACAGTTTGAGCTACAGAAGCATTGAGACATGCAGCATCAAGGAAACAGTCAGCAGTTTGTGTTACTCACTTGCAGAAATCACTTCATTTATAGGCCGCGCTAGAGAAACAGTGAGGCAGGCATCATCAGGGGAACACACAGCAGTTGATGGTTACACACTTGCACAATGAATGAAAGAAAAGATAACCCTGTGGGCTCTTGAATGTATTATCTTCCATATTTGCAGTGTGCAAGGTATTTTTTACAGGTTGAATTCCAGAAGCAGTGAGACATGCAGCATTACGGAAACATTCAGCAGTCAGTGAATTCTCACTAGCAGAATGGAAGAAAAGAAAAAAAGCATACAGCACGTAGTGGACTTGAACCCACACTCTCCCAACTTACAGTGTATGAAGCATTTCAGTTATAACATGATCTGCAGAAGCAGCAAAACCACTTGCATTTGATAGAATAAAAGAAAGAAAATTGAGAATGACACATGAGCCCACCATCTTTGTGGTCTAATGTATTATTCACAAGCATAGTTGACATTGTAATTCATTCCAAGAGGAAGTAGTCAAATTCTGACAGTTGTACCCTATATATTATGTGCTGACTGTCATACTGCAACACTCAGCTTACAAGGACAACAACGTTGGCTGAGACCAATACTGATATAAATATGGAACCTGGCAGCCCGGCTCTTTGCTATACAATAAACAGAGCCAGTTCTTGTTGGCTGCATGTGTGTATCAGCATTGGTCTTAGAGAACTACTGCTCACACTGCAATCACAAAAGATGAGTCTTAGACGAGCATGTGTGAGGTATGTTTATCTATTTTTTATCAGATTTAAGGATGGAAATAGAACTATAGGAAAGTATAGGAAAGTGATTAAAAAGGGAAACAAGCAGATTGCAGAACAAAAGGTGAGCAACTAAGGAATGAACAAGGTGAAGATGGGGAAAGTAAGATGACTTTTTTTTTTATTGTGGGACAGATGTCCATTCTACATACATAAGGTAAAGGTAAATTGGGAAAAGAAGTAAGGTATGTATAAAGAAGGTAAAAAAGTTAGGTTAGGAAATAGGGGAAGACAGACACAACTGATAGGAAATGAGGTACACACTGAGGCAAGGGAACATAATAGTGACGGGGACATTGGACTAACAGAGGATAGACAGTGTTGAGGGGAGTATTGATGATGTACACAAAAGGGATGGGGGATATGATGAGGTGTCTGTAACTGCAGTCTCTGCCAATTAGGACACAATATGAGCTTACTAACCAGCCTGGGTGCAGTCACAACTGATCCCTGACTCAGAGGGTTGAGAGTGCTGGACAGAGCTATGACTCAATAAGTCACCAGAGGAGATGGTCCTTAATCTGGAAGATTTGGACATTCAACCTCAAGTTGATAATCTCTACCACAATGTCTGCCAGCTGCCAATAGGTGAAAAATGGACACCTACAATACCACTAGGTACTACTGTCCAAGCATTTAATGCAGGGCTACCTTAAGGGGTTAGTACAGGTAGGCAGGAGGTATGGAGGTGGATGTGGCACTCTGGGATGCAGATATGGAGGGTTCTTCTGGTGGTGGTGGAGTTGCTGCTCTGCTGCATCTAACACATGTTTGGGGCTGACAGGTCTTGTAAGAAGGATTCTGCATATAACAGTAAAATAAATGGAGAGAAACAAAATAATAAATAAAATAACTGTATGTAAAAGAGAGGATAAAGACAGAGAAGTTAAAAGAGGTAAAATACAATGCGAAACATAAGCTGATAAATATCTTGACTATGACAAACTTAAAATACGCTTGAAGGACAAAAAGCACTTCTCCCTTAAACAACATTGTTAGCATAGTCTATGGGGAGGGAGACCTGAACCAATATCTATAATCACCTGCATTCTCACAGATAGATGATCAATGTGATAAGCTACTTGGACAAACCGATAGGGAGTATCTAATCCGACACACAGTAATGAAGTCTTAGACAAATATGCATATACAAAAAACTCATACTGCTCAGGCACACGTCACTCACAGGTTATAAGATGAGGAAATTATTATATTGGCAAAGATTCATGACACAGATGTCCATTACCCCAAAAATATCGGTCATACTATTTACCTCATCTAATGCTGCAGTCAATATAATGAGGCAGAAGCCTCAGCTGAAATACAAATGTGGGTGGACCCTTAATCTAAAGTAATCCGAATAATGTGAGAACTCAGCAACAACCTCCACTTATCCAAGTATATGACAGGATGCATATACAAATATACTAATATTTGTCAACAGTCATACTGCTACCTTTAACTTGTGGCTTTTATTACAGAGATGGCAGTGATGTATGAAAGGTATATTGTTTGGGAATGAATCCTACTACTGCCAGTATTAAAATGTGTATAGTCACAAGCAGGTATGCTTACACTGGCACTCTCTAAGGTGCTGCATTTCCCTGCTTTATAGCTGCCTATTCGGTTCATTTTTTTTCAGGGGCTATGGGGATAAAAAGTACACTAGTTAATATTTGTGGGTGAAGCTCAGTAGCAGGTTAACATTCAGCAGTTGGTGGATTGTGGCATCTTTTGTCACTGCAGTTGTGATGGCACTGTTGCCACATGCACAGGATGGACTAAACTATTCTAGGCTCCAGACATATGTTGAGGCCCTTTATAGCACTTCTGCAGGACTCTCCAGCTGTATTCCTTATGGAGAAGGTCGAGAAATATTTTGGACTCCTCTTCACATCACCTTTCTATTGTAAAAAGGAGCACTACCCTCAGCTTCTATAGCCATGACATCTCACACTGAAGAACCTCAGTGAAAAATTGCAGAAAGTTACTGCATGCCCAAATCAGATCTCACATAACTCATCTGCTGCACAGACAGGAATCAATAAGCACCTCACTTACATAATGGGCTAGCACAATATTGGTACTGTTGTATTATGACACACAGTGCCCTTTAAGGTGTGAAATATGGCAATCTTATATCCCTGTATCTGATGCACTACAGCAACTCCATTTACAGATGATTATATATGGAATCACATTTGCCTGGAGGCTTGACCTGGCTCATGCAGGCAAGAGCTGCCTGCAGTGACCTAGACAAATGCACAGCATCATGGTGAATTGAGCAGGATTGTTAGCGAGTGATCTTATTGTTCTAATTGTGCAGACCAGAAACAATAATGCATTAAGCCCTAATTAGTATAATAATTGTATCCAGCTAAGGTGAATTTGCATGATAAGACAGGGGTATGCACACAAAACCACTGTACTATGGAACAATTTGTAGAGGAGCAACTTTTGATCCTGCCACTGCTGAACCTGTCAAGTATGTCTGCTTTTAAGTACTGCTCTAGTTGTTCACTGAACTATAAAAGATGTAGGCCAATACTTTTAAATATTTTGGCATGGTGTATTGAGCAGGGTGCTGTAAGGACAAGGCAAACCTTAACATTACTTATGAATTCCCTGAATATGAGCACATACAGGCAACTTAGTTCAATTATGCTACAGACACAGTTCATTCTGCAGCATTTATGCATTTCTGAATTGTTTTGCTTTATTAACACACATGTTGAGCGCCATTTAATAATGTTGCTGAATGCCATGTCATTATACGGCCACTTTTTTTTTTTTTACCTGTAGAGGCATCAATCTGAGACTGCCTTGGATACGAAATGAGGCTATAGTTTTGTTCATTACAATGAGACATATCTAACATCCTTTTTTGTCTAGTGAGCTTTATTTGTCTTTTCTTCTCCATCTCTTCTATAGTCTGTTTTGTTTTTCTCAGATAAGTAGCTCAATATGCTTTTTTTAGCTTTTCTCCTGTCTTTGTAGTCATGTCTTTTTCAGATGTAGTCATCTGAGTCTGTTCAGTAAATAGGCCTAATGAGACCTTGCAGTTTGGATGGGTGAATCTTTTAAATGATGTACATATCCTTTTCATACATTCCAACTTGTGCTCCATCAAATTGGCTTGTATAAAACCAGGATATAAAAGTAAACTATTATTCTCATGGTATTAGTTTCAAAAACGTTTAAAATCAAGTAGATCTTGCAGATAACATGCTACTTCAGCTTCACTTTTCCCTTAACTCTGCCTGACCTCAGTTTAGTCATCTTCTGCCCTACTCACTGCATGCTCCTTTCCTTGCATTACACCTTCATACATTTTCTAATGATGCTGCCCTTACAGTTGAATTTTTGACAGTATGCTTAGAGAAATTCCATATTCTACTCTAATAGCAGAAACTGTAGCTTGTTGGCACTGTAATTTTACCATTATTCTGGTCTAGGTGTGATGGCAAATGTGTAAGCCATTCTTTCCATATTATTGCTCCTGTGGACCATCTATGATTTGTAGGAAAACTCAGTAAATGGAATAAGTACTAAACTATTTGTTGTATGCATGCTGAACTAAAACTCTCTGCTTCATATTAGGAAGTATTTTAATGGTATCACTGTGCTATGCTGTGCACTGCATGAAAAGCCCACAAATATTGATTATAATCATTACCTTTTCTAAGTACTTTTGCAAGCCAACAGCTTTGTTATATTTCAAACTCAAAATACGTTAGCATTGAAAACATATCACTGCAGTCCTTTCTCTGATGTGGATGAGTTCAGTATAGATTATACATCTCTGCATTTCACTATAAAGGATTTTTCTAGGTCTGTGCCATTGCCCAAATGAGAGTATAAATTAAATAAAGCAGATCTCAAGTATGGATGAAGAGAATGAGTATTCCACATGGTAATGAATGGTGCAAATTTCCAGAACCAGTTAAACTGCATTGGGAGCCCAGCTAGACATGATCTGTAAATCTGTTTGGTCACAGACAAATTTGTCCAAGGACACTTTTGTTTGTGAGGGAGGTGAGGGAGAGAGGGGATGAGGGTTTTAGAGAAGACAAGCTTGGATAGGATCTTGTTAATATGCAAGGAGAGGGAGGTGGAGGATGAAAGGTTAAAGCAAAGAAGTAATGAAGGAAGTGAGGTAATATGGGGAATTTTTAGTAAACAAAACGTGAGATCAGTCTTTTTAGTGTGGGAGTTGATATTCCCTCCCTTCCCATCCCATGATGTAAGTGAATGGTAGAATAAGTTTTTTGGTGCAGCAGAGTAATAGGGTTTTTAGATGAACACCTCTTCTGTTCCCCCTTTCCCCTTAGTCTGCTGAGGTGGATGGAGACACACTGTCTCACTTGCTGGGTGTGTGTTAAAGTTAGGTGAAATTGTTTAACACTGCCTGTGTTCATTTAAGGGTGAGTGAAAGATGCCGCCCATAATGTTATAATGTTCAGTGTGTTTATCGGCATAAAGTATGTTTCAATATTTGTCTGTTTGTACTTATGTGTGTGGAATTTGTTCAATAAATCTGTCGTGGTTGCAGAAGATGGTGTGTTATTTGTCTCAAAGTGTTATTGGACAATAGATTCCTTTCCTTTGTGTTCACTTCCTTTACACATTTGGACATATTTCTTTGTACCATTGGCATACTTATATAACTGTAAACAGCTAAATACAATTAGCACTGCATGCACTTAGCTGGAAAGCTTACAAGAATGGTGTGCCTGCATTTTAATCAGTCACTCATAAGCATAGAAATTCTCCTGCTTTTTGAGCTTTTTATTTGTAGTATCAGAAAGTGTCTGCTCTTCTTTTAACTGTGTATGCGTGATTGAGATAACATTTGTTTATAGTTTTTTCAAATTTTGACTACATAATGTGCTAGATTCCAATGTGTTGGCAGTATTACAAAATCCCAGTGCCAGTAATGTATCTCTGCAGCAGTCTTTGAAGGATAATGAAAAAAGGATGTATGCTCCACAGCAGAAAGTCTATTATTGCAGAAGATGGCCAACTGAAGCAGAGATCTGAAACTTATAGTTGAAACATGCTACTTCAAAGAATTTCAGCAGATCAAAATCTGTATATAGTTGCCATGAAATCCATACAATGATTGTGTCACACAAGTATTAACACAAAACAACCAGACTTGTATTTAATCTAAAAAAATGCAGCATCATACTTTGTACAGACATATAACAATCAATTGCAAGCTTACTGAGCAAAAATATTAAAGACAAAGATAGATAGATAGATAGATAGATAGATAGATAGATAGATAGATAGATAGATAGATAGACAGATAGATAGATAGATAGATAGATAGATAGATAGATAGATAGACAGATGATAGATAGATAGATAGATAGATAGATAGATAGATAGATAGATAGATAGATAGATAGATAATGGATAGAAAATCAAAGAAATAAGCAAGCAACCAAGCAAGCAATTTAAACAAACAAAATATAAATGTAGCAAGCACTGCTCCAGAAAAAAAAAAAACTGACAAAAATGACAGCCAATAGAAAAAAGGCAAGCTAATAAGAAGTCATGTTGAAATGAGGGCAGCAGGTCAAGTATAATGATTTTCAATAGTAAGCCACAGTCTCTAAAATCATAACTTGACAATTTCACAAGCAGAAACATTAGATATGGGAAATAAAAACAAGTTTAGATGTAGGGTTATAAACTACCACACATACAGATATCCTTATTATAGGTGACTCCATAATGAGACACACCAACGCACCTCTCACTAGGTTGTGCAAAGAAAGGATCACAACTGTGTAAATACCCCCTCAGTGGAGGGCATTAATGCCTATTATTCATACAGACTCAATGCAATAGAATTAGGCACTAAAAGTGGATATGTGCCAATAGTCTAAAGACTTGGAGCTCCTGCGCATCCTACTTATTATAAACAAAGCCTCTTGTCATGTGAAAGCTAACTACAGAATCCCCTCTATTTCCTCCTCAGACCATAATTCCTACTTAAGCAGTATGGAGTACCTATGCATTAAGCCAAGCAACATTCTCCTAGAAGACTTCATCTACTCCACCATAAACTGGGAGGCTTGCACGTCCTAAAACATATACGCCCAAAGATTATGACCTCAAACATGTATGTCCAGATATAACTGGACTTCATAAATACAAATTGCCTGAACCAATTAGTCCACACCCTAACCAGCAGAAATAAAATCTTGGATTTGGTCCTTTCCAATCTGGGACAGCTCTACTCTTAATCTATAATAATCTCCTCCCTGGTCAAATCACACCACAAATCAGTCACATTCACCTTAAGACTGAAGCCTGAACAATCCTCCATTGCCTCAGTTTTTTGACACTATACAAAAGCCAGTCCTGATTACATTTAAAATCCCCTTGTACATCAGCAATCCTACTGCTTATTCAGTATCCTTTATTTCCGGTTCTATGCACAATGTAAATTTTTGCTTAGACACATCTGTCCCCTTAGAAATAAATACAATGTCAAATTCAAAAATATACTCCTATAGTTCACCTCTAATATAATCAATCCCTAAGATCAAAGAACAAACTCAATGCTCATCAAAATAAACTTGGCAAGAAGCCAAGATCTCTCCTGCAAAAGTAAACAAAGGAACTCTGAATCCTGATCAAATCAACCAAAGACAGACATGAAGTAATAATAGTCACCCAAGTAAAAGATGACCCCAAATCCTTCTTTATGTTAGACATCTCAAAAATAATGCCCAGTACTGTGCAAACGTAATAGTAAATTATATTACATGCTCAGACCTTGAGGACATGACAAATCTACTGGAGAAAAATATTCAACTCTAACTCTACCCTTCCTCCTCCTCCATATTCTCAGATAAAATACCCATACCCACTCCTCAAATTGTAAAAGAGCAAGTTCTCAATGCACTACTTAAGGCTAAGATCACTATGTCTATGTGGCTAGATAACATACCAGACTGCTTAGCCTGAAACATATACTTTCAGGCCTATTTCAGAGGTTATTGAAATGTATTCTCGAAGCAGTCTCTGTGCTGGATGAATGAAGGACATGAACAGTCATTCCCTTGTACAAAGGTGAGGCAATAATGGAAACAAGAAATTTACAGACCCATAAGCGAGACCAACATCATCTGTAAGGCTATGGAAAAGGATCATTATGGAACTAATAAATAAGGATATAGGTGACCTACATACACTCATCCCAGTTACAATTTGTCCAGGACACTTCTTGCCTACTTAACCTGGTTGATGTCTTCAAAAAAAGGTCACTGAGTAAATGCATGAGGGCAAATCAGTGCACACTGAATATCTGGACCTTAAACATGCTTTTAATACCATAACACATTTGCACCGATGATTAATTTTCCAGCTAAATGTTAACACGATTGTCTCACAAATAGAACACAGCAAGTAAGGGTGGGAAGATCTTCCTCCTCTAAAAGAACTGTCACTAATGGAGTTCTGTTCTAGGGCCACTTGCCTTTGGCATTTATTTCTTAGTGGTCAAAATTAATGTTAAGCATTTGTGGCTGACCAAGTTTGCAGATGACTGCAAATTTGGAGTGACAATACTCTCCCCAGCTGACGCAAAGATGGTCTGTCCAAAACAAATAGTTGATACCAAACCCACAGACTAAAAGTAAATGCCAAGAAATGTTTAATAGTATCCTTCAGCAAGCATGGCTTCTTAGTTCTCATTGACAGCACCTCCCTTAGTTAGAAATCTGGTAATCTTTGTTGAATATGTACAGCCATTTGATCACCACTTTATAAGGAAGTCCTTTTTGATTGCACATCATATATCTAAAGGTATGGCATCCAGATCCAGGTACATAATTGCTTCACTGTATTCAGCATTTATTTGTCTGCCATTGACTATAATGCACCTTTTGGTATGTAGTTGTCCAAACACTTGTCATAGCAGGAGAGACCCCAATGTTTCTCTAAATAAATCAATATTGTGTATTCTCCTTATTATGAAAACATGAGCAGCAGAGGAGGGTGAGAGAGAAACATACAGAACAGGGGTAATCATATAAATACACGGTGGGACATGTTGCAAGAATACACAGGTAAATAGACAGATAAAGGAGACATAACATATAGAGATGGGAAATAAATATTAGCATGGGCACCACTTAAAAGTACAAATAAATGGTAAGGAAGGGCAAGAGGAACATGGAAAGATGGGGCAAGAGACATGCCTGAGGATTCAGGTATGTCTCTTGCCAAAACTTCAATTATGTGAACAAAAGCCTGGAAAGGCTCACCCAGACTCTGCTACAGTCTGCTGCGAGGGAAAGGATAGTTTGCTTTTTATTTGTTGTATTTTGTATTACTTTATTGCCTTTTTCTGTTTTGTATACTGTGATTTGTTTTCCTTACGCTGTGTTTTACTTGTATTTGGCTTTTAACTGCATATTAAAACTTGAAAAGAGACCACAGCTCTATCTCTTGTGAGTCAGACTGAAATGTTCTCACCCTCCTACCTAGTTACTGTTATGTTCTTAAACACCACTGTCTTTCTAGTTGCCTGCCCCTTATGTTAATTTGACCACATATCTTGCCGTTTGAAAAATAGTGACTCTCCACTAAAACAAATTTTTAGACAGGTAAAACTTAAGTTACCTACTTTCACATCTAACTCCTCTAGTGCACACTGCAGTGGTTCAGATAAACCATTTTTTCATCTTACCTTTAAGCATCTATTGCAAGACCACCAGTTATTGGAGAGCCCGTATTCTGCCTCTCAGTAGTCATCTTGGGATTAGTGCTTCTGTTTTCTCCTGGAGAGAGAAGGAGTGCAGTTAATTTATTTCCTGGAGACTGCTGATCACCACAAAGCTTAATAACTGCTTTATAGGTGACAGCTTGGAATCTGTGCTTATATTCTGATCCTAGCGAGAGTAGGAGAAGAGTGCATTGAGTCCTGACACTTTCTAGTTGGAGAGTGAATGTCTGTGCTTAATGTACCTGACTGGTCTGGTTGCTATATGAGGCATCTATCAGAAAAAGGCTACAAGCCTGCAGACCCTTGCATCATCTGGGACAAGACTGTGGATCACCAAACAGGCTGTAGCCTGCTTCTCTTCTTGGGATTGGTGCTAACATTTTGCTTCTGGTGAGAGAAGAAGCAAAGGAGTATTGTATCCCAACAGAGTGAAGCTGTGCTGAGACCAGCATTAGTAGTAGCCAGACAGTAGCCATTCAGGTGACTCCCCTCTTTTCATCATTCTTGACAAGCTCATTCTTTATTTTTCAGTAAGTACTGCTTGATTCCTTTCTAACTTCAGAATATCTGCCTAAATTTTTCATCCTTAAATTTTCAGGGTCTACTTATAAGTTTCCCCTCAAGTGTTTGGCAGTGCTCTGTACAGACTCAGACACCTTGAGTGACATTTTTTTCCTGTAAAAGTAATATATAAGGAAACAGCTCCAGTACTTAGCAATAATGACCATCCTCCTGGCATGTCTAAAGGTCAGTTCCTTGTGATTTCTCCTATTAACCTGGTGAACTTGGGCATTCTGAAGCAGTGTAGCAACTGCCTCATGTACACAGACAACCATCTCCTCTTACCTACCAACACTCAGACTTGTGAGAGATGCACTTATATATCCAAACTGGAAGCCATGCAACCTTAAGCCAAGACCGGAATAGCTGGTCAAGAGGAGAAGGTCAACAACACAAAGCCCTCCAGACCGCCCACCATTACAGCTCTCACATATAAACAAAAACCATACACCCACCTTCATGGAGGCTCTCAGTAGAAATCTACCTAAACAGCAGAGACCTCCAAGGCAGAAATGCACTCGGCCACCACAACACAGCCCAAACTACAAGACACATAGCTCACCTACACAGTGTGCCTCTCAACCTAAGGCCCTAAGGCAAAATAAGCTTGCCTAATACACTAATCATAGGTGACTCGATAGTGAGGCACACTGATGTACCACTCACTAGGTTGAATAAGGAGAATGTAACAGTCAGCTGTCTATCAGATGCCAGAATCCAACACATAACACATGCACTCAGGTCATTCCACAACAAGTACAAGTATGACTCTGTCACTGTCCATG
Source organism: Protopterus annectens (assembly GCF_019279795.1). NCBI lineage: Eukaryota > Metazoa > Chordata > Ceratodontiformes > Protopteridae > Protopterus > Protopterus annectens. The sequence continues at coordinate 178,832,833 of NC_056736.1, forward strand.
TGGGTATGAATGACCTAAGATGCATCTGCCTGGACTACATGAAAAGAGACATGGAGGAGATCTCAGATTATGTGGACCAGGCAGATATGACCCTAGCCCTGAGCAGCATCCTAACGTCACCCAGAATGATACCGCAGTACAAGGAGAAAATGACTGACCAACAATTGGCTAAGTTTCTGGTGTCATTCAAAGTCGATTCAGTATCTGTCTGCTTGGGATGACATGATTGACAGACCCCAATGCTTTGCCAAAGATGGCCTGCATCTGTCATCCCTGGGTTTCCGGATACTGACTAAGGCTCTTGCCACCCCTATAGTGTCTTTTTAGGTGATGTTCCAAAGACCAAATTACCACTGTAACAGCTATTAATAAATGCAATCTGAGAGTCATGCTGCTCAACTCTAAAAGTTTAAATCTCAAGATGCACTTGCTCAAAGCACTCCACAAAATGAAGGCTGCAATGCATCTTTTGCTTAAAGCAGCAGAAAGCACTCCTGTGCTACCAGGCTATAACTCTTTCCACATCTTTCAGCCCCAGAACATGGACCAAAGCTCCAAAAGGGGTGGTGTCTCCATATTCATAAAGAATATGCACATCTCCAGACTAGTTGCCCAGCATAATGCATCTGAGATACATCAGGTACAACTAACATTGGGTAAGATGGCGATTCAGGTCGTAGCCTGTGATAGGTCCCCAACCATGTCTCAAGACTCTCACTCCACTTTCCTAAGCACCCTAGAAGCTAGTAGGGTCCAACCCAATACTCTCCTACTAGGTGACTTTAACTACTCCTCCATCAAGTGGGAAAACTACTCATGCACCAATACACTGGCCCGATACTTCCTGGAATTCATCAATTCAAATGCCCTGGGCCAGCTAACTCTTACCCCCACTAGAGGAAGCAACATCCTTGACCTAGTTATTACAAACATGGGCAACCATTGCTTTACACCAGTAGTCAATTCCTCCTTGGTTAGATCCGACCACAAACTAATCACCATGGAAATCCACATATCACCCACACACCCCTGCAAAGGTAACCACCATGAAAACCTTCTCCAAAGCTGACTTTGGGCTCCTAAAAACAGAGGTGGCTAACTTCACGGCACCCATGTCAATGAAAAATAGATGCATGACTGCCAAATCAGACACCAATGCACTGTACGAACAAGTACATAAATGCATGGAAATGGGCATACCCAACAGAACTAAGGCACTCTCCTCCAAAAAAAGGAAGCCAATCTGGTGGAACCCTGCTATTAATAAACTCAACAACAGAAGGAAAAAACTGTTGCAGAAAAAGGTGAAGCCCCAAGACTGGAAGAACTCCTTTATTAGCCTCAACAAAAAGTTGAGATCCCTCATCAAAACCTCTAAAGCCAGCTATGAAAGCAGAATTGCAGCAGCCACTAAAAACAGCCAGAAAGCCTTCTATAGTCATATCAAGAATCTCCATGACAATACCCAGGTTTGCTCTGAGTTACTGCAGAATGGTACCTCCTATTGCTTCACCATGACATTAATGAGTGGTATGCATGCTTTATGTGGGATCTGTCATTATTTTATGCCTGCAATCTTTAATGACCTGTCAATAGTTCACAACTCAATCACTACAATCTTAAATACAGACCAGAGGTATGTGTGACATATCTGGACATTCTGCAAATATCTGTACAGTTGACAAGTATGCAGACTGTACAGCAATCTATATAGCAGGCCTGAGATAACACTTTACCTGATATGTTGAAATATTTCTATATTACTGGCATAAATGTATTCTGCTTACCAACTGCAGGAGTCCTCTGTGGATTCCTGACATCCCTGGAAAAAGTAAAAATAGAGGTAATGGCAAAAGCACCACATTTAACAGTACAATAATCTATATCTACAGTAACTGCAATGTTAACAAAAATGTGGTTGACAACCTCTAAATGGCCATAAAACTGCAGCTATCCTAAATACCCCCAGCAAAAAAGTAACCTACCACACATTAAAATTATATACACTATTACACAATGAATGTAACGGTATTCTACTGATTATCTAACAAAGCCTACCTGGAAGCTCCTCCTGAGACTAAGGAGTGGAAACCATATCCAGAACATACTGGCTGTTGGACTGCTGTGAGCTTTCCTGACTTGCAATATTTGCCAGGAATTCCTCAATGACAGTGAGGGGTTGTGCTACAGGCCTGCCACCGGTGACCCGATGATCGTGTGGCACTTCACTAGCACACCTCCTTGCAGCATGAATTATGTCCATGGCTTTGTGTTGCACCTATTTATAGCTGCAATTTCGCTGCCCAGTTGCATTTATATTTTGGACCAACTCATCCCACAGAGCCACGTGTTGTGACATATTGGCTCTACCCCTGGACATAAGGACTGCATGATGTTGGCTTAATGCTTCAATTCTGAAAACAGGGGCCTATGCCGAGCGGGCATATTGTTTTCTGAAAGACAAAATAATGATAACACATATAAGGATCACATAAGTAGAAATAAACTGCGTACAGATAAGGCAGTACAGTAAGACTGTCAGTATTCACCACTTGATTACAATTTAAAGGTTAAACAGTGGTCAACAAATAACATAGGGGCTACAAAACAAGGAGAGTAGCATGATGAACATATCCTTGTTTGTGCCATAACAGTTTACTATCATTTTGTCAACTGCAGTTCGTACGATTGACAACATTTCGAATCTGTCTGTCACTGAATCAAAAACTCAAAAATAAAATGTCGGAACTCACAACAGTGAATGCAATACAGCATTTACTGTTATCAGTTCCGACATTTCAATGCAGATCACACTATAGTGAGGATCAGGAAATGTACCCTTTCCCTCACTATAGTGGGATCCCGGAGTTAGTATATTTAAGTAGCAGGGGGTGTGGGGGGGCACAGCCCCCCCCACAAGAGGGGTGCAGGGGACTTGCCCCCCTGCAAACACATTATTTATTTTGCAACAAATAGTATTGGTGTCCCCGGAAGAGTGGTAACTGTTTGAAAATGTCGAAGTCGACATTTTTCGTCACCACACTTCGAGTTTATTTTTGTTTATTTTCAGTTTCGAGGTTTTGCTTCAACATAACTGCAATTTGCTGTTGTGCAATCTGATTAAATGATAGTAAACCACCATAACAGATACTCACGTATGCTCACACACTCAACACAACAGTGCATTCTAGTTTGTGCCATAGCAGGGACTCATCCCCCGAGAATAAAAATATAACAGGCTATGGGACAAATGTGCTAACCAAACAACAGTGTAAATTCAAAAGTGCTAACAAAGGACCTATCCATGAAACATGCGTGCATAGTTATCACACAACATTAGACCTTTGGCCTACTCTACAGCCTCTGTACCTCTCAAATGGCTGGAAAGCAAGGCCAGGTCATGAGTACAGTTCTAACAAATGCTTACTCATTTACTTCACATCATTTCTATCTACATTACAACATATGCATTATTTAGTCAACAAAATGGATACATACCTGATGGAGTACAATACTCCTCTGTAAAAAATTACAGTTCCAATATAAATGTGTCACTGAGTTTGAATTCTGAAACAACTCTCATCTACATTGGTTTGCCTAGGTATACATTTGTCCTTTTATAACAGTGTACATTTGTAATTGATTGCATCTGCCCTAGTCTGTGACTCGGAGATGCTAATTGCAGCATGCACTGCTGAATTGCATGCTAATCAACCAATCCCGTGAAGCTACTCAACAAAATATAAGGCATCAGTGTAGGCACCATGCCCTTTCTTATATGTGCAGTGAGGAAATAGTGGAGTATATAAACAATATAAGCAGTGACAGATTGTTAGTACCAGCTACAATTTACATACATTTGTGTGAGCTACATGCTGAAGCCGATGCTGCTGGTGCTGCTGCCAATAGTCATAAACAGACAGGGTGAAGACTTTGCAGGCCATCAACACAGTAGAAAAAGTGTAGGACCTCTGGTAGCCTTGAGCTAGAGACACAGCCAAATGCAGGGAACCCATCCCAGTGGAATATAAGGTATGTGTTTAACTTAGTATGATAGACACGGGTGCCCTTAGCAGACTACCATGAGACATGCTTGGTGTTTCATAGAAACCAGCATCTGGGATCTACCAAATATTCCTACACGCTATGCTGCAACATGGCAGTGGGAACATATATTTTAACACAACTTCTGAGAAGATCTCAAGTGTGCTACAATTGTAACATATATCGCTCTACTCTCCAGTAATGTGTGCCATGCATCACAGTAATGTACACAAGAAATAGCACCTGGTTGCACATTAACCATAAAGTCTACCCCTTGAACAACTGCCATGTCATGTGAAATGCCATGGGAATCATGTGGAATGTATGTGCTGGCAACCCTTACAGTTAGCACAACTTGCATATGTGCCACTTTGACCAACTGCACCAGATGTGTGCTATGGGGAATATCTCCAAGGCTCACTTAGATGTAGATGCATGCTATGCATTAGACTCATGGTTGAGGAAATCCATTTTAGATACACATGCAAACACATGCACACACACACACACACACACACACACACACACACACACACACACACACACACACACACACACACACACACACACACACACACACACACACACACACACACACACACACACACAGAAACACCGTCGTGAAATATACAGTCCAACCAGTAATGCCATACAGCATGTTTTTCAGCTACTGCACTCACTATGCCAGTAACTACATACCTCTGTCCAAAGGCACCATTAGAATCCACTGAGATGTCCCTCAATGCTCATAGTATGTGTTATGCTATCCAAGTTAATTTAGTGGAAACATCTGCAGCAGGATCATCAAGGGGGCGGGGAACACATCCTACTGACAATGCCAAGGTCACCACAACTACAGGCCAATGATGACCCAAGGGATGGACTAACAGCAGGTGTGGTTGTAGCCAGACATAGCCATGCTCAGTGAGTCCTTGCATCAGGTATGAGACAAGCCATAGCACAGTGACTCAACATCTAGGAGACTAAAACCTTTCGCTGAAGCACTGTACATCTATACTAAGGATGCATTACAGATGACAGTTCTTAACCATACTAAATCATATGACAGGCAGGATGCCAGACATGTGAGCCATCCAGAACAACACAATTTTGTTAGTGTCATAGCAGATGCACATCTTCACTCCCCCACCCCCAAAAGAACAGTCAGTGCTTGTTTGTGACATCCAATCTGTCTTTCCTTAGTTGGCAGCCATATATCATATCAATACCAGTTAATATCCTTTGACATTGTGGATGCAATAATATTGAATGGTGTACACACTAATTGGCAGCCACATATCATATGAGTCCCAGTTAATATCCTTTGACAGTGTAAATGCAATAATATTGAATGTTGTACACACTGTATGTCCCCGACTACTGGAAAGATAACTGATGAATGACCAAAAAAACACAGAATATAAAATAGTGCCATATATTTGCAAGCAAACATCATAACAGTGTGTGTAATCAGTTGCTACAGTATTGTAAAAGTGAAATATGTCACAAAATGTACAGGTAACTTGTAATATTTTATTACAACTGCATATTATTTTCAATTTAATTGTGTGCTGAACATCCCTCTCAACTGTACAAGTTTTTGCAGAATGTACAGATGTTGGACTCACATATCTGGTCTGTTTCTCATACAGTTGTGGTTGTCTGTCAAATCACTGGCAAATCATTGAGGACTGAGGACAGGGATTGATGGCATACATTTGAGTCTCAGACTTCATATCCTTCAGGACAGTCATGCTAATGCATATCCTGTTATTCTCTCCACTTCCTAGGCATGTAAGAACAATATTTATAGTGTGTTCCTATTTATAGGCCTTTGTCCCCCCATTAATTGTGCCTTTGTCTAGCTTCCCTGCTCCAACAGGTTGCCTATTGCTGCTTCCTAAAAAGGTATATACATGAAATACAGGCTTAAGGTACCCAGCCTGTGTTTGACATGTGCATGGGATGGTGAATTTGATTGTAGAACCATGTGGGATATTTTCTGTGTAGCTACATACTCTAGTAGTGTATGTGATACATTGATTTTATATTCTGCCTATTATCACTTGTTTCTATCTCATTATTTCCAGTGTGTGCATTGCTGGGCATAGCACAAATGGTATCAGCCATGCGCAGCTGGTTTGCGCTCACAGCGGCAGTGCATAAACTGTAGAAATGGACCACCCAGGTAGCAGACGGGAACCAGATATCTAAAAATAGACCTGGAATGCATTCTCTTAATGTAAGTCTGCATAGCTCAAACCCGTTAAGCATCAGTGCACTGCATGTAACAGTGAGAACCTTAGGATAAATATTAATGTAGTAGATTTTCATGTAACTTTTCCTGTGGCTGTGGATGTTAAGTGCTCGCCTAAAGTTCACATTGTCCTAGGTTCTGATACAAGGAATGCAACTTTTATTTTACTAATGTGTCTTTGTATTACCTTGCAATGCAATTCAACATACACAGGTATTTCTTGATACTTCTACCTGGAACAGCTGTGAGTGTAGGACTACCATGTATAATGCCCATGTCTTCGACTACAGCAGACATCTCTTTTTTTCCAGGGGGGTCCCACCTCACATTATATTCACCCTAAGTTATAGCAGTTGCCTAGTATTTCTCATATCCTAAGTATTTTAGTAATGCATGACACAGTAATATTGTCAGTTGTGTAATTATCTGATAATATCTGTATTGATGAACATCATTTTATTGTTTCCCATCGCGCAAACCTGGGAGACATGTTTGCACAATGCTAAGCAGAGTGCACCATTGTCAAATGTTCCAAAGTCCAATAGTGTGCATTCTCAGTATGCAGCATAACTGGAATTGACATTAAAAGTCATTGTACATGGGTGTTCATCTGCACTGGAGATGGCTGGTGTTCAAGGAGAGGTTCTAAGATTTTGGTCTCAAAGGTGGGGTGTACAGGATTCCAAATTGTTTGTTGGACTTCTAATGAATGATTATTGTCCCTGGCTGTTGCAGAAGCACTATCATGGATCAGATGACAAATCAGATGAATGGAATGATTTGGCCCGGGATCTGTCCAGTGTTACTGGTATCCCCCATACTTGCAACCAGTGCTGGAATCACTACTGAGACCTCAGGATGAGGAAGAGGGATACCCCTGACCCTTGGATCAAGGAATGCAGGAATGATGCCACTCCACAGATGCGTTAGTATAACTTACAGGCACTGCTTATATGGGGTAGCAGCTGCATATGTTCATTATTGGTGTTCTTAATGATATTCTGTTGTGTTCTGTTTTTCCCACAGCTAATGCAGAAAGGGCACTGAATGTGCAGACCTATGAAGACAGAACAGGATGGATGAGAGATGCAAGTGGTATGCATGCTTCAAAACAGTACTGTTATTTTAACATTAGGAGTAAATACAGCTTATTGTGGTAAAAACTTTTATCACATTGAGTATGCATGTTTCCATTGTAAGGCAAACACATGCATGCATTGCAATGTTACTTAGAAAAACAGTCCAGTATTAGAGTAGGCAGTGGTGTTAATTTAGAAAACCACAGGGCCAAATTATACAGTACTTGTTTAAAATGCCATGCCTATAGCAATGTGAATGATGACCTGTAAACCAGGGACAACAAGAGCATGCTGCAGATTGTTATCAGGCCAAAATTGAACCTGTATGTATAAAGTGTAAAAGGAAGAAGTGCTTGTATTATGTTGTATTACAAAGGAAAGGTACAGTATTACAATAAACACTGTTTGTGGGTTCGAATACCACACTCTCCATATTTAAAATCAGCACTTTAGAATACTGTTTTAGGTTATCATCAATAAATGTACAACACTGTTACGTATTCATATTGATAGCATTAGAAGTGCAGACCTCTATAACTGTGGCTCGTATGACCTGCTGTCAAATGTAATCAGTGTACATGGAACATGCATATGTACAATATATGCCCCCAGTTATGATTGTTGGCTGCAATATGATCTGCACTATAGTGTGTCTATGTTAGCAACAGGGTAATATTCACAGTAGTAATGGTATCTGTTAGCATTTTGAATTACTGTAAGTAAAATGTAGCAGAATATTGTACATTAATTGTAGATATTTTTGTATATTATCTGTGTGGTTACAAATGTTATTTTTTTCCTCTCAGCCCACCCCTTCTCTTCATTTATTTTTTATGTTATTGTTATTTTTTTATTATTATTTGTATTGTTGTTATTACATGTTTTATATATATATATATATATATATATATATATATATATATATATATATATATTTATATATATATATATATATATATATATATATATATGAATCATATTTTTCATTATCATAATTATTTTTATTGCTGATGTGTTATGTATAATTTTCTATAATTTTTCTGTTGAATATATTTTCATTTCATATTATTTTATTATTATATTTCATATTTTATTTCAATTTTATTTTCATTGTGTTTGCAATTCTATTATTTATAATTTTTGTATTAAAACCTTGCTCCACATCCGAAGACAACATTCCCTCCACATTCCTTCAGGCTGCTGCTGATGTTCTTGCTTTCCCAGTTTCTATTCTAATAAACCACTCTCACGGAAACCACATTCCCTTCCATCTGGAAGCAATTTTACACCCTTCCAATACACAAAGGAGGAAACTCCATAGATATAACTAATTTTAGACCCATAGCCATACTCTCACCACTCTCCAAAATTCTAAAAAATGTATACACAATTAAGTCTTACACTACCTTCTGCAAGAAAGTCTACTCACACCTACCCAGCATGGCTTTTTCCCCATGCACAGCCCTACTACAGCTCTCCTGTCTTTCCTAAACTCTGTATCACTAGCTAGAGACAGTAACAAACTTATTTCCATTCTCTTCATTGACCTCTCTAAAGCCTTTGATATAGTCTCTCATAAACTCCTTCTCCTTAAACTAGCAAACTTACACTTCTCTCCATCCACCATATCTTGGTTTAACAGCTATCTCTCTGATAGACTCCAATCAGTCAAATGGCTCTCTGCTTTCTCCCCTCTTCTTCCTGTTAAAACGGGTGTTTCACAAGGCTCCATCCTTGGTCCACTTCTTTTTAACATCTTTACCAACCTTCTCTACTCTTCCAGTCCTGGATCCTCACTGATACAATACGCAGATGATTCTACACTTATCACTATTGCCGAATCACCAACTCAACTCAAATCACACATACAGTCCTTTTTTAACTCTGTAGAAAACTGGCTATCTGAAAATCAATTTATCCTTAATCCAAAGAAAACCAAATTACTACTCTTAATTCGTAAAAAACTTAACCACATAAAGTCTTCCTTCTCCATATTGTCACAAAATAATACTCAAATACAGGTGGACACTAGTGCAAAACTCTTAGGTGTTACTATTGATGATAGACTAAGCTTTGATTTACACATCAATAATTGTATCCGAAAAACATATCTCAAGCTAGGTCTCCCCTATAGAAACAAAAAAAATCTTACCAAAAACAGCAAAACTAACTCTTTCAAATGCCTATCTCTTATCCACTTTACTCCATAGCTCCCAAATTCGCACCAGCCTCAACACTGGACTACTAAACAAGTTAGAAACAACTTATAACAGGATTGCCAAATTTGCTGCCCAAAATTCTTACAAGTCTCATCACTGTCTCTCACTAAAAGAACTTAATTGGCTAGGATTACCTAACCTGCTTCAGTATAATCAGTTTCAGATTATTCACTCCATTCTCTACAAACCCTCTTTCTGTCCAGCTATCTCATCTCTAATCTCTCATTACCTACCCACTAGATTAATCCGCAGTTCTGAACAAGGCCTACTAAAAATCTACAAACCAAGGACAAAAATGGGTCACCTAGTCTATAGCTTTAACCCTTCCAAGGCCTGGAATAGCCTAGCACTAGATATAAGATCCCTTGAACAACCCAATCAATTCAAAACTGCTACAAAAAGTACCTTCATGAAAAATGGACCTGCCAATGTAATCATCCCCCGTAAACCCTCCCCTATAACCATCTACTTCCCTTCTCTCTTCCTTCCCTTCAATAAACAAACTTACTACTTTATATTCTCCTCTTGGCACATCACTGTACAAACATAACTAGTAAAATATTTCAGCTATGTAACTATTGCACTATTATGTATATAATATGTAATTATGAATGTATCCGTCTGATGAATGCATTTCTTTATGTATTTCGCTTGTCACAGTGTAATATATGACACTGTAATGCAGTAATGTGTGGTACTGATGAATGTATTCTATATGTATTCAATATGTAAAATTTCTATTTTTCTGTTGGAAATTTCCTCCTCGTGCCTCCGCTGAAAACAAGCAATTGTCCCAGTCGGACAAACCCAGTCAACAAATATAAAATAAATAAAATAAATATTATGTCCATTATTTTGTGTTATGTTTTATTTCATTATAGAATTTTACTTGTATTTATGTTATTTCTCAGCTAGAGCGTCTTCTGTGTGGAGACATGCGTGAATGGGCGTACCTTCGTTGAAGGTTGTGCATCAGGGCCGGCAACTCGGCACATAAAAATCTACTGCCAATCATTAGTGGACCGGAGTTCCGCTGCAGCTACCCCTAACCGGGAAAAGCTGAAAGACACAACAACAACATTTATGTTACTACAGCAAGGTAGGGTAGGTCTATTCCCCATGGACTGCCTACACTCCAGCCAATGGCTACAGCAGAAAGGCCCATGAACTCTAGGCTGCAGCCTAGTGGCACCTCCCATGCTGCCCCTGCCCTACCTGAACCCTCAGATAGTTCTGCCCAGAGGACAGGCCTATGGTTTCCTCAGGGAACAGAGGCAGACGAGGTGATTTTGCCACCCAAAATGAACTGTCAAGTCTGGTGCATAGGATTGGGAACCACACAATTGGGGAACACTTATGCCAAGTAGAGACACTGCTCTTCATCATCATCCTGAATAATACAAGGGTATGCAGATGTCATACACTGTGGCCACTGGCACAGTGAGGTGACAGGGATGACAGTCCAGTGGGTGAGGACTCGATTCTCAATGTCATCAAACATGATGTCCATAGTTCCATAATGCCCCCACCCCAACCCCAATCAAGGTGTTCACCCCCCTTGTATCCTATAAGGACCTTGTCTCTTGTCTTGTCTTGTATGTCTTGTCTGTCTGCAAATGCTTCCTCACCTTCTCAACTTGCCTGCTCCAGACTTGCCAAATTGCACATTTGAGAGAATACATTTTAGAGTTTAGAGAATATTCTCAACAGTATATCAATCTATGTGACTTATTGCGAATGGTTCTGACAAGCAGTGTATTTTTATTTCAGAAACAGCTGTATGTTCAAAATAGAGGGGTAGCAATGGGGACATATGTTGCAAATATAGTGATGTTCATTTGAGAATGGGAATTTATTTTATTTTCAGACAATACTATAGCTAAAAATTTGATATTTTATTGTAGGTTTGTGAATGATCTCTTTTTAATTTGTAAAGGAAGTGCTGAAAGTTTTGATGAGTTTTATGATCATCTATCATCCACATGTTCTTTTTTAAAGTTTAAGAAAACATTGTCAAGAGAAAATATTGACTTTTTAGATATTACAGTGTTTAAGGGCAGGTTAAGGACATTCTAGGCATTCGCTTATACAAGAAACCTGCTAACCAAAATGCTTATTTACATCAAGATAATATGCACCCACAGTACATGTTTGACAATATAATTAAGAACCTGCTATATAGGGTAGCCAAATTAAACACAGTAGATGAGAATATGCAGATACAGTTAAATAATACTTCTATGGATTTTGTGAGTAGAGGTTATGATAAGAGAAAAGTACAGAAAAATTGTGAGGAAGTTAAGACATGCAGGTCTATGACAGCTATACCCACTTTCTCAGAGAATAATCGAGTTGGAGTAATAAGTACATGTACACGGGATACAATTAGATGCCTACTTACATATAACAGAAACACTGTTAACATTAAGAAAATTATTATGAAACATTGGCATATCTTACATGATATACCAGATTAACACATGACAGTTGAGGAAAAAACACGTTTTGGCAATAAGAAGAATAAAAACTTGAAACAGATGTTACATTATAAGGAGCAGACACTACTACGAGACAAATCACATTCTAACAAAAAAGGGATTTCTGAATGTGGTAGATGTACTTTCTGTAGCTTTATATATAATGATAAGACCTTTATTCACCTTGTATCTAAGAAGAATTATAGTTTGAATGCATATGGCAACCGTGAAACACAAAATGTTATTTGTCTAGCAATTTTTCTTCTACCTTGACGACGTCATAATCTATGCTATCTCTCATGTAGATAATCTCTAACCTCATCTTTTTCTATCCAATTTCCCCCCTACAAACCCTTCCTTAGCTTACTTTGAAAAACTACAATGTGTACACTACAATAAGAAGTATGCTACAACAAAATCTCCAGATTTGCCACAGAAGCAAAGGCCTCCTCTCACCACTGCTCCTCACTACTAACTCTAAACTGGCTTGAACTCCCAAATCAACTAAAATTCCTCCAAATTGTCACAGCCCATAAATTAATATTTCAACCCACCAGCTGTCCCTCTTTATCCGATATCCTCCTACCTTATAGCCCCCCAAGACCTCTTAGATCCACTCATCAAAACCTTATTACTATCCACAAACCTAAACACCCTGCTGGTCAACTTTTACTCTTCAATACCTTAGCTAAAAAATGGAACTCCCTGCCCTCCACTTTGAGAGCTTGTGACAACCTAAACACTTTCAAAAGACTGCTCCACTCCTACCTATTTCATCACAGGCATTGTAACTGCACTCCTCTCTCCTCACCTCCCAACCTGCCCTCTTCCTTCTCTCCTGGCTAACCTTCCTCCCTCCTAATCACCCCTCACTTATACCCAGCCTAGAAACTACAACTAATCTCCCCCCTACCTCTCACCCGTAGCATCTACCCTTCCTTCAAATTAAAAAAAGTGCACAACTACATATTTTAATGTAACTTATATTGTTTTATTTATTTTACATTTGTTGACTGGGAAATTCTGACTAGGTTCCACAGATCCTGTTTTCAGCAGAGGCCCAGGGAAAAATGCTCCAGAAGCATGTCTTTAGAATGTGGGAGGAAACCGGAATATCCAGAAGAAACCCACACGAATGCAGGGAGAACATGCAAACTCCACACAGAAGACACCCCAGCCGAGAATCGAACCAGAGAACCTCTTGCTGTGAGGTGACAGCGTTAACCACTGCACCACTGTACCACCTTGACTCTTATTGACTCTTTTTCTATTGCTATTTTTCAACTTGTTTATGTGAAGGTGCAATATGATACTTCTACATGTCTATTTTGTTATGTAAGTTGTGATACAGAACTTTACTGCTTAATCAAAATGAACATTATAATACTTTATGTAACTTGTTATGTGGAGCTTTTCTCCCCGGGCATCCACTGAAAACGGGCTCTCGAGCCCAGTGGACTTCCACGGTCACCAAACTGGAATAAATAAATAAATAAATAAATAAGGAATTATATCAGATGATTGTATGATACAAATGTCAGCTATAATAGCATAGAATGATATTTCTGGTGTATGGATGTCTTGTATATTTTTTGTATAATTTTTTTGCATATGTTCTGAATAATTTTTTGTATAAGTTTTATATACTCTCTACATGTGGAGCTTTTTCCCCCAGCCTTTTCTGAAAATAAGTCTTATCCCAGTCAGACCTTCCCAGTAAACAAATGTAAAATAAATAAATAAATAAATATTACATTGGGAAAACAAACCAAAAACTAAAACATCATATCTATAATCATCTGTCTGAAATTGGAAGAGAAGTAGTTAATAATGCCTTGTATAAACATATCAAAGATAAGGGGCATGAACATAGTTTTAAGTTTTTCATCTTGCAAGTTATTAATATAAATATATGAGGAAGAAAGATCAAACTGAAAAAGAAGAACTTAATATGATTTTACATCTGGGAGGACATATTGCACCTGGACTAAATGGCTATGATTCTTTAAAACCCTTGTTAAAAGAGTAGCATAAATGAGCTTAATTGTTTTATCTGTGACTATGCCATTATTTAAACAGAGATGCTGTTTATCAGTATGCCTGAAGAAGCTTCTTACTAGGTGAATGTTTTTTACAAGCATTTTTAAGTGTTTATAGTGAATACACTGTATTTGCTTATTGACTGCTCATGGTTGCTGTGACTTTTGTTTGTTCATCTGTTCTTCACTTTTAAAGTCACAGGATTTGCTTATGCTACTGGCTGTATTTGCTTACTAATTATGAAATTATACAGAATAAACACAAAATAAAATGTAAAACCAAATAATATCATAATAAGTAATTTAATTATAAAAGTAATATGATAATTGTAATAAAAATAAGAAATATAAGAAGTCCATTAATAAATAAAAGAAGAGAAGGGGTGAGGTGAGAGAAAAGAAGAGGAACATTAGTAAGCTCACAGATAATATACAATGCTTTCTACAATTAAGGTATTCTATTATGTTACATTCTACTGTTAACAGTTCCAACTGCTAAGAACTTCCTTTATTACTTGGAATACATGTACAATGATTACACTTGACAGCAGGCCATTCAAGATAGAGGTCTAGAGGTATGCCCTTCAAATGCTATAATGATAATTACTTAACAGTACTATATTTTGTATTGATGGCAGGCTAAAACAGTAATGTAATCAGCTGAGCTTCACATTTGGGCAATGTGGTACTAGAACCCACTAGCATTTCCTTTAGAATACAATATAATGCAAGCACTCACTCCTTCCAAACTTTAAAGACTCATATTCACTGTTATCTGAGAATGTGCAGCTATTGCTTTGTGTTACAGACCATACTTCTCCACCTTTTAGAGACATATCATAAATTAATGGGTGTGCAATGACCCATAACTAGGAACATATTTTAAATATTGATGATATACACATGGATAGTTGCACAGGATTTGTGTTAACATACATTTTGACACCAATTCCTTATTGACTTCAATATAAATTACTGATCAGACAGCCATAAATCCTACAATGAACAGACCAAAACAGTGATTCTTAAATCTGGGTATTCGGCAGAAATATGTAAAGTTGAAAGCTATGCTACAGAGTAATGCATGCTTACTTGTTTTTACAGTTCAGACATCCATTCCCAAGTTCATACAACTATAAGATATAGCAAGTAATCTGTCTATCAATGTTAATGGTGCAATGACAGCATTTTATATAATTATGCTTACTTACCACATGCTTATGGCATCCTGGCCAGTCACCTTGGATGGAACCTTACATTTGAGGCACTCTTTTCTGCAACTGTGGAAAAAGGGAAAAAGAAAAAGCATAATCAATACCAGCTTCTGCCATATTCAGCATGAATATTTACAAGTACTACACGTAAAGCACACTTACACATCTCCGGGTTGCCTCCCTGCCTGACACTCCTTGATCCAGTGATCAAGGGTATCCCTTTTTCCTGCTGTGCAGGTCAACATAATGGTGATGACATTGTTCCCCAGTGTGAGGGATACCAATAACACTGGTAAGGGTCATGGTCAAACTATCACCGGCTTCTGATTTATATTGAGAGCCAGTGTAGTTCTCCTACAGCAGCCGGGGCCCATGGTCCTTAACCAGGAGCTCAGTAAAGACATTGGACTCCTGGATATCCTAGCACTGTGCTGTGAAATGCACACTCTCTCCAGCACCTGACATTGCTGCACAAGGTCAAGCTCAAAATGTCTGTAGTACAATTCCTGCCTATTCACCTTAAAATAGCATGTTTTCCCACCAATTACACTTACTAAGAGTGTGCACTGTCTACATTTTGATACATTAAAAAGAGCTGTGCACCATTTACCACCATGTAAACATGATAAAATAAGTGCATTGGTTTGTGCAATGTGACGCCGTGCTCACCTTTTTCAAATGTATCCTAAAATAACTTACAACCAATGGTATTCCATAGGTAATTTGTTACACTAACACTTTATTTGTATAAGCTGCAATGTCACAACAGTATAAATTAAGTTTGCATACCCTGGACTAGAACCCAGGACCATCTACATAGCAGTCCAATACTATTCACATGTCACCACAAGATTTATTTCCTGTAGTCTGTATTTTACTATGTATTATTAATTTGATGGTATGCACGTAGCACAGCCAATCTTACCAGGTTTCTGCGATGCCCAACAGTGATGAATAATAGCAATTGAAAGCATCCAGTTTCTATTTTTGGATGTCTGGATCAAGTCTGAAATGTGGGTGGTCCCGTTGAGCAAATGGGGTAAGCATAGCTAAATGCTGTGGCACACAGTGTAAACATGGCATAAATAAAAAAAAAGTAGGAGGAAAATCAAACTATGTTGATATAACTAGTTCTGGCAGTTTTTACATGGTTTTGGCTGGTATTTTTGTGGTGTTCTTCATAAAATGTTTGGTTTTGTATTAATCATTTGGGATGGGCGGCACTAACTACTTACAGCTGTTTTCATTTAGGACTAACAGGTTGCTAGGTGGGTGGGACGTCGGTGCTCTCCTGTAAAAAATTCATTATCTTTGTTGTTCTATGAGATTTTGTTGCCAACACTACTGGGGCGCACTGTGAAACCTTACTTAGGTGGGCTGTGCAACATTAATATGCATTGCCTATTGCCGAGACACATAGTGGCCATGTACATGGATGCACTCCATGTAGACTCTACATGGAGTCTACACCGAGTTTATTGAATCCTGCAGATAGAGTTCCTAGCAGTGAGATGCAGACTCTTTTATATTTCCAGAGAGTTCAATGTCATCATCCGGACAGTAGTGTATATACCACCAAGTGTAAACAGTAGTGAAGCTCTGACTATGCTGTGTAACTTAGTTTGTGACTTACAGAATAAAACCCCAGATTTTGCACATATTATTGCTGGAGACTTCAATCAGGCAGAGTTGAAGTCAATACTACCCCATTACTACCATTATGTGGGATTTGCTACAAGGGGAAATAACACCTTCGACAAAGTATATAATCCATATTAAGTTAAAACTATGCAACATCCACACTTGGGTAGCTCAGACTTCCTTATCATTATGTTAATGCCAGTATATAAAACAGCACTAATCAGGGAAAAACCCACTGTGAAGGAAGTCAAGGTATAGCCAGAGGGCGCAATCACAGCAATCCAAGATTGCTTCAAGAACACAAATTTGAACATATTTAAAGAGGCTGCTACAGTCAACCAACAGATCAACTTTGATGAATACACAGAAACAGTAGTGGCATATATATCTAAATGTGTAAAAGATGTGATGGTAAACAAAAACATCATCATAATAGCAAATCAAAAGACATACCTAACAGGCAAAGTATACAAGCTTGTAAAAGAACACAATGTGACATTCAAGATGAATGACAAATATGCTCTTAGGGTGGCAAGAGCAAATCTGAAGACAGGGATAAGGGAGGCAAAGAGGCCATATGGAAAGAAAGTACAAAACCATTTCACCGAGATAAGGGACTCTGGGAGTATGTGGCAGGGAACAAAAGCCATAACCAGACACAAACAACATCAGCTCAATGTGAGGATAGCACAGAATTCCTGGATAGGCTAAATACCTTTACAGCAGATTCAATGACAGGAACTCCTCCAAGACAATGTTACTCCCTACAGACCCAGGGGATGATGTGCTCATTCTAAACCCAGCTGAGGTGAAAAAGACACTGTGTCAGGTGAATTCAAGAAAGGCTGCTGGATCAGACAACATCTTGGGTAAGGTGTTAAAGGACTGTGCTGAACAACTAAGTACTGTAGTAATGCATATTTATTTTCTCCCTCAGTCAAGCAAGTTACCCAAGTGCTTTAAAAACATAAACATTATACCACTACCAAAGAAAGCTGCTCCCTCTAGCCTTAATGATTATAGACCAATATCCCTCACGTACATCATCATGAAAAGCTTTGAAAGGTTGGTCAAAAAACACCTGACAGCAAACGTCCCAACAGCACTTGATCCACTGTAGTTTGCATACTATGCAAATAGCTCCACAGTAGATGCCATTTCTTTTGCACTGCAGCTCACAATGGCACACCTAGAAAATAAGGACAGTTATGTCAGAATGCTGTTTATTGATTTCAGTTCAGCAATCAATACAGTCATCACACAACAGCTAATAGAAAAACTTGTCCACCTAGGTGTTAATAACCACATGTGAAACTGGATCCTGGAATTTCTGACTGGAAGACCCCAACGAGTGTGTGTGGGCAAGAATTCCTCAAAGAGCATTGCTATCAATACAGGAGTACCTCAGGGCTATGCGCTAAGCCCACTACCATTTACTATCTTGACCTAAGACTGTAAAGCCAGATTTAACAAACACACATCATTATGTTTGCGGATGACATTACAATTGTGGGCCTCATCAGCAAAGGAGAAGAAAAAGCTTATAGAGAAGTGTGCTTTCTTATTGACTGGTGTGCCAGGTATAACCTTGACCCCAATGTCAGCAACACCAAGGAGATCATAACAGACTTCAGGAGAGTACAACCAGCTCACTCTCTTCTCGTGATAAACGGGGAGGTAGTGGAAATGGTAAAGAACACAATATTCCTAGGGGTCTACATAGCAGAGGATCTTTCTTGGTCATCCAATACCAGTCACATAGTAAAGAAGGTCCATCAATGCCTGCACTTCTTGGGGAAACTGAGGAACGCAAGCCTACTTCCCTCTGTCTTCTCCACCTTCTATAGCGGTACCATAGAAAGTATCCTAATATACAACTTCACAGTGTGGTATGGGAGCTGTTCAGCTGCAGATCAGAAAGCCCTACAAAAGATAGAGTTGCCAGGAAAATAACGGGATCCAACTTTCCAGATATAAAGGATTTATACAAGACAAGCTGTTATGACAGAGCAACAAAAAATAACAAGTGATCCTACACACCCTGCTTTTGAACTGTTCACATGCTTGTTGTCTGGCAGAAGATACCACAGTGTACACTGTAAAGTGACCAGGTTCAAGAACAGTTTTTTTCCCTCAAATGATTAGAATCTTGAACTCTGGTATTAATCTCAGGGATGCAAGACACTGACAAGTCTTGTGATACCCAATCAATAGTAAAAAAATACCTCTGTCAGCAAAAGTCCACACAATAAAATAATTAAATCCACACTTTGTTTGCTGCTCTAAGTGAAAGGATTCATTTGGAAGTGTTCTGAAGAAGTCTACTTTGATGTAGATGAAAGCGGTTAACCTTATATTTATTTATTTGTTTTATCAAATAAAAGAAGTGTTTTGTAAGGAATTATGGAGAGCAAGTGAATCCTTTCACTTAGTGCAGTGAACGAAGTGTGGATTTAATTATTTTATCGTGTGGACTTTTGCTGACAGAGGTATTTTTATACTAGTTGGAGGTGGTGGATGGATTCACTCGACGAGTTGCCTTCAATATTCTCTCCAGGTAGGAGAGATGAAATACAGAAAATGCAGTCTGAAATGGCTATCTTCAATAGTGAACTCACCAGGCTTATAGACCTGATAAGCCAACCAGGAGGAAGCAACGATGATGCACGTATGATGACCTCAACATGTATGCTCAGTGGAAGCAAGTTTTCAACACAGTTGCCTAACGGTCATGCGGATGGTGGTGTACAGGAAAGCCGAGCCTCTAATGGATCCACTATGGCAGAGAATGGCAAGACGAGTCAAGGTATGCGAGGGGAAGTTAGCAGATCGGAGGTCGACTTCAACATTTCGAGAGCTAGGACAAAGCATGTCGCTACAAAAAGAACTTGCGCTATGGTGGGACACTCCCTACCTGCAGGTACTGTTCAAGCACCTATTGGAACAAATATCAGTGAACAAAGGACTTGTTATGAGTTAGACAAATTCTTTAACTTCAATGGTAATGAGAGTAATAGAAAGATTAAGGACAACATCTATGTAAACCAGAATAATGATAAGACTCTCAAAGACTATATTTATGAATGTGGGAAGAAATCGAAGACAGTAAAAAGCATTCAGCTTGAGAATATATACTTAAAAAAATGTTTGGATTTAGAAATAGTACCGATGGGCCTTAGGTTTTTTTAAACAGCCCATGGGGGTGGAAATGAATGATTTTAATGTAACTGAATGTAGGAAAATGTTTGACAATTTCGGGTTTACTTTTATGAAGTTTATCATAGCATGTAATGATAAAAAAGTATGTACTCTCATGACAGAATTAGAACAGTTGGATGGAATTATTACTCATGATTTATTATATGATGAATATGAAATGTTTTATAGTACACAGTACACATGGGTAGAAAACAACACTAAGAAGCAGTTTGACAGAAAATGTAGAACAATAAAGAGGGATTTAGAACAATATGAAAATAATCAGGCTTATAGATGGGAAAATAGTAAAATGAAATTAGATCAGAATGTAGTAGGTGAAGGTAGTGATGAAATTAAGGAAGATATACAGGACTACAAGACGGAGAATGGAAGGAATAATAATAATAATAGGAATTTTTTAGAGAAAAGGGGTGTATGGCAAGAAAGGACAAATCAACGACATGGGTTCCACAAAAATTGGAGACAATGCAATGCTCAAGGCAATTGGGAGAACAAGGGGAGAAAGATTTGGGCAAGAAAGTGAACATTGTCAAGCACAATGAAGTGCATTACAGTCTAGGGGACTTCAGTATATTTAATTATACTCAGTTGGAATTAAAAAGAAAACACTTCTCATTGTTGTCCTAAGGAATGAAATATGTTCCCAATAGTCCCATTAACACTACAGATTATATAGTAGAATTCAAAAAATATATGAGGAAATTGAATTTAGCTCTACATTTTAGTGACAAAAAGGTGGGAGCACAAGAGAAATTGTTCAAGAGGAAAAGCACATTTACCCACCCCCCCATGAACAATACTCTGGTAACTTTTGAAAAAGTCATAATTGATGAAATTTATGACTTAGGTAATAAATGTAAAACCCATAGGAAGAATTATAACTTAAATAAAAGTGAATTCCAAGTACTGAAAGAAATTCAACGGAATAAAGGAATTCGGGTTATGAAACCAGATAAAGGGGGAGGACTAGTTTTATATGAAACATCTGAGTATGTTAACAAAGTGAACACAATATTATTGAATTCAGGGAACTATGAGATATCATCAATTAACGAAGTTAACATAGGACATCACAAGATAGATTTACATCTGGAAGAATTTTTATTGGACGGAAGGGTAGACATGGATATGTACAACTATTTAAAAGTTGAATATCCTGTTATAGGTACCATTGTGGGAATACCTAAGGTACACAAAAACATAATGGACCCTCCATTCCGACCAATTATATCTGGAAATAAATCTAAAACTTTCCCATTTGGGACAGTTATAGACACATGGTTAAAGCCTATTTATGATAAAGTATCACATATAGTCATTGATTCCTGGAATTTTTTAGGTAGACTTACCCCGGAGTTGGGTAATGAAAACAGAATACTTGTCACAATAGATGTGGTAGACCTTTTTTCTTGCATTCCTAAGGAGGACGGAATGAGAAGGTTTGCAAGTGGTATAGGGAAGTATGCTGACCTACCATGGAACACTTTATCATTAATATTGCAATTTATGGATATTGTGTTAAAATTCAATTACATATTTTTTGAGGGAGAACACTAAAGGCAGTGTTAGGGAGTGACAATGGGAGTGGCATGCACCCCGATTTTTGCCAATTTAGTCCTTCTTGACTGGGAAACTGAGAATATACTGGATGCTGCATGACAAGAAAGTATTATGGGTTATGTAAGGTTTTTGGACAATATATTTATTTTATGGAATGGAAATGTAGAAAAATTACATTCATTTTTAGGTTATTTGAATTCTACTGGTGAATACTTAAAATTCACATATAATATGGATATAAATAAAATTTCATATTTAGACATGCATATATTTGTTGAAAATGGTAAATTAAAGTCCAGAATACATAGGAAGGATACTTTTAGTAACTCATACTTGAAGTATTCCAGTTGTCACCCTTACAGCCAAAAATGCAGTATCATTAAAGGTCAGTATATTAGAGCAGCAAGAATGACCTCGGAATATGTAGACATGATAGAGGAATTGGACAAAATAGGGAATATATTTAAGGAAAGAGGATATCCTTCACATTTGATAGAAGATACTAAAAAATATGTTAAAAGAGAATGGGGTAAAAGATATAAACCCTTATTAGGTACTGGGGTCACTAGAACCTCTAATAAAAATAAGGACACAGAAGGAGAAGGTGATATCAAATTCCGTAGAGCATGTATATTCCAGTATGGACCCTATGTAAAAGAAATATGAAAATAGTGGAGGCCAACTGGAATATAATGAAATCTGAAGACACTGTGTACAAAAAGGTAGGAGAACATCCAGTATTTGTCTCCAAGATGGCAAAGAATTTAAAAAGTGAATTAGAAAGTAAAATATCAAAAGGGAATGACATAGAAAAGGAAGAGGGCACTCGAAAATGTGGGCAGTGCAACCAGTGTAATGAGATATTGCAGGTACCATCTCTTATATTGGAAGACACAAACAAAATGGTGGTCAGATTCAGGAAAGGTAATTGTCGTAACCAACATGTCATATATTTAGCTAAATGCACAAAATGCCCGTGTTACTATGTAGGTAAGACGGACAGGTGCTTAAGGAATAGAATATATGACCATGGGTGCTGCATTAGAAAAAAAGGACATGAAAAATGCTTTGTATAGGCACCTTAATGATAGCACAACTTGTGACACTTTCAAATTTGGAATATTAGAGTGTATCAAAATTAACCCTAGGGTAGGTAATATTCGAAAGAGACTAGGGGGAAGGGAAACTAGATAGCAGAATTCGTTAAATGCATCAGTTTACCCTGGGTTAAATGAGAGTATTTCCATTAAGCCTATTTTAGAGAATATATATTAAATAAATATATGATTTAAATTAAAACATAATTTATTGTAGGAATATGGTATTATCAGTTTTACATAGGCACCCCAAGTTTGATTTGATTCAACACACTTATAAATGGTTTCCTTTTAAATGTGTGTATTTTTAAATGTTTTTAATAGTATTTAAAACTAGGTTCAATTAGGTATTAACTAAGATGAATATGTACTTATATGTAGATTTATGCTGTTGAATAATGGTCAAATTATATTGTAATAGTGCAGTACTGTTTTATGGTACACAATAACGAAAGGTTTATTAGATGCAATGGTAAACCAACTGCAAATAAATAAATAAAATAAATAAAATAGTAATAGGAATTAAATTATTTGGGCACTGAGCACTTTAAATATTCAATTGTTTTATTGATGCTTATTAGTCGATAGTCAGAATTGGTTAGTAGTACATATAAAATCCAGCATTTATCAAATGGAAGTGTGCTGAAGAAGTCTACTTTGATGTAGATGAAAGCGCTTAACCTTATATTTATTTATTTGTTTTATCAAATAAAATAAGTGTCTTGTAAGGAATTGTGGAGAGCAAGTGAATCATTTCACTTAGAGCAGCGAATGAAGTGTGGACCCAATCAACAGTGCAACAATCATAAGACAACAAAACAAACTTATCAGTTTACAAGAAAATCATGTGCGGTACAACTGCTAGATATTCTCATAATCTAGAGAACATGAGAATTACATTGTGTAATAAGTACAGATGCAATAAGGAACCAATCAGCTGCTATAGTGGTGTATAGAATAATTTCAGTAATAAGTAATAATATAAATGTCTAAGAGAAAGGGTAATGTTAACTCTGATACTCATATAACTGTAGGTATGTATATGTTTCCTCTAAGCATGTGTAATTGTATGTATGTATCTGTCTTGTCAATTCAAGCATGATGCATATAATTTCATTTAGACTTCACTTGTGGTGTCTAAATGACAATAAAGTTTACTTTAACTTTGACTTTGCCCTTTCTGTGAAAAAGTGTTAATTTAAACATGTCTTCCTTCCTTTAGTGTTTGGATCTTGAAGTTATCTTTGAAAGTTCTACAATTAAAATATATAGGATAGATGAAGCCAGTTGTTGGTTGGAATAAATTACCTTCTTTGAGCTAGGGTATCTTATAGTCAAAGCAATTAGGCAAGGTCCCGGAGAAGCAAAAGAGCAACAGTCTGCCTTTCATTCAGCTGTGGCAAAAAAAACTCCACTTCTTTCAAAAAACTACTCATCACCCTTAGGATGCATTACTTCGGTAGTCACTCAGTTTGGACTTTTCAAGCAGTCTCAGGTTAATACAAGAGAAGCTTTCATCAGAAAGCAAATTTAACCCTAAGCTCAGTGATATATACCACAACAAAACTGGAGCGCATATGAAGGGCACACTGCCAAGTATTTTACCACCCTCTCTACAGGCATTACTGCAACATTTATCAGCACTCCACCAGGAATTTCAAAAAATATTACACCTTTACCAGCATCATTAATATTATGTATGTCAAAGAAACTCACAAAGAGACAAACATATGTAGAAGTACACTTGTAGATACCTTTCAGAGACAGAAAAAAAGCACACACTGGAAGAAATTAAGGATATTTGCATCATATGGTGGCGGTAGGGGGTGTCAGATCCCTTTTATGAAGCTACGTGCACTGCCCAGTTCTTCCCATTATTACCCTTTTATTTCCAATTAACTTCATAATTTACTGGGTAAAATAATATGGCTGTATTCACAGACAAGGCCCTTTGATGATATTGATTACTCAGTTCTGTTTTCAAAGACACTTGCATTCATGCACAGGTGCAGATCCACTGTCACTAACAAAGGTAGTTCATAAGGTAGACAATGAGGTGGCCTTTTACCATTTTATAAATGTCATTATTGTGTTCCTTGTTCTTGGTTCACTGACAGATCAACCTCTCTGTTCCATACAATAATCTCTTATGTAGACCAAGGCAATGTCGGTTTGAATTCTCAGGATTTAGCATGTCAGTATCCAACATCAGGATTTACTTTATCAGGAGTGTCACTCTCCTTAGCAGTTAAAGCTCTAAGTTTAAACCTTTCATAATGTCTCATGTAAGGTAGCCCCATATTTGTAACTTGAACTCAGTATGAAACTGGTTCTATCAGTAATGCACTCTGGAATTTATTCTGGATGTCCACCATTTGTATCAAGGAGATATAGAGATTATTCTTCATAAATTAATCTGCCCCTTGCAGACTTTTCATCTTGACAATTTAGCGAGTACTGCTATTTTTCAAATAGAACATTCTTAGTCAAATCAGGAAATTTAAGTACAAATGAAGGTTCCTTCTATGCAGAAATTCCATAAAAATTCTACACTGGGTCCAATACTATCATCAGCATTTATCAAGTGCATAACTTCTTACTATTGCATAGAAATGGTCCTTCATCTACTACTGTACAAAATGCCCTATACACAGACTCATCTGCCTCTGTAAATGGCTAAGAATCATTTGCTTTTAAAGTCCCCCAAATAGCATCAATGTTCTTCAGAATGCAATAAATAAATATATAAAATAATAAAATATTCTGATAAAGAAGCCATACACCCAGTCACTCAGTACAAATACTTAGGTCTCACCTTAGGTACTATGTTCACATTCAAATTACACACTGATTTCACAATATCTAAAATGTTGGCACCTCTGAAGGCTTCATATCTGGGTTCCTATCAGAAGAGTGAATGCTTAAAATAGCAAATGCTCTTCTATCGAACTGAAAACTATGAAACCTCAAAATGTCGAAGCCACGGAACACTGATTTTTTTCCCAGGGAAAAAAAATTGCTTGGCTGTTCTCGGGACTTTGTTGTTTTCTCCACTGTGTTGTGATCTTGAAGTTGGTATTTTAAGTTGCGGGGTGTGGGGGGGGGGTAAAGCCCCCCACTTTAGTTTATCTGTACATTGTACATTCTTTTTTTTTTTTTTTTTGACCAGTGAATTTTTTCCCTAGAAAAAATTTGCTGATCTGTGCCTTTGACATTTTGATGTTTCGTAGTTTTCGGTTAGACAGAAGAGCATTCGATATTTTAAGCATTCACTCTTCTAATATAGACCCTTCAAATCTTAACTCTAACCACCTTTGCATAGAAGTCAGAAAGGCTTTAGGGAAGAACAGACTTATACCTAGACCGTAGCATGGCCTGCACAGCATCACTCTCTACTCAGCCTATAGACTGCTATAAGAGCCATTGAATTTTGTTGATTTTTCATCCTCATCCTCTCCCCATGGTCAAAACATTACTGCTTATTGCTTCAGAATGCAAACTGGCCCACATTAACAACACATTCTAAACCAGTACTATACCTTTCCTCTCTTATACACATAAAATACTTGATAACAGCCTCTTGCCTTCTCTTTGAAACAAGATAAAATGAAAACATCTGCACCTTACCTTAGGAACCAGGGCAACAGCACCATCTCACTCTATAGATCCTCCCTTTGGCCACTACTCCACAGAAGAAAGCTTTAGCAAAACTGTACCAGTAAGTTGGAATAATTTGACTGATCAATGAATAAAATGCATCCCAGATAAAGCTATTAGAGTACCTAAAAAAGACACATAAAAGTATCTACTACAGAGATTTGAAAAAAAAAACACGAGGAAGTATCAAATGAATCAATAAATGATTACATTTGGGAAAAAGTTATTAGATTACCTAAAGGAGACACATAAATGCAATAGCTCTAGGAACAAGGGCTAACAATGTTAACCACTTTAAACAGAGCCAAAGGGAAGGGTTATTCTTATACATATAAAACTCTCACTTCAAACTGGAATGAATCCGTTGCATATACATATGTACTGTAAATAGTTAGTGTATATTTTTTGACATTGAACTATAATGTCAAATATATAAGTTTGCTATAATATGCTCCAGTGGTATTTCTTTAATGGTATTGACTGCTAAATTTTCTCTGTTCTGTAGTCTAACTGCATTATCTGATATTGTTGCTTTGTTTTGCTTTCAAAATATATTGTATACTGACTGCACTATTTCTGTATGTAAATTGTGCATATGTTCATAGGTTGGTACTAGGCTATTGGCCCTAGGGCCTATACAAGCCTAGCCATAACAATTCCCTGGATATTTCTTCCCACAATATTTACTTCCTTGGACCCCCTGTCTAGCAGGGCAATTAACGTGATCCCTGGGGTGAATTTCCTATCTCCCATCCAATTGTCAAGGTTCCTTTTGAAGAGGGGCAATGAGGCACTCTACTTGACATGTATGGGCAGTCTATTCCAGAGTATGGGGAGTCTCTGGGACAGGAACCTATCCCTCCAGCATATTTTGTTTATTATGATGACAAGGCTTAGATCCCTGGAGAGTGTGGCTCTAAGGGATAGGGATTTCTTTAAGTGGAGCATGTCCAATAGCTCAGGGTTTGACATGGCCTTGTATGTTAAGCAAAGATCACCTCTGAGTAGATGATATGCCACAGAGTATAGCTGGAGTTTTTTTTAGACAGTCAGCATAGGGCATTTGCTTTAGGCCTGTGATTCTTTTAGTGAGGTATTTCTGTGGCCTTTACAGCTGTTGCAGCTGTCTTGTGAAATGCATACCAACTGGGGCTTTGTACTCTAAAATGGGTCTAATGAGGGATGAGTACAGTGGGACAATGACCTCCTTTTTTCTGAATGAAAAGCCCTTAGTGGTGAGGTGTGCCACATAGAAGGATTTCCTGACTGTTGTGGCAATGTGGTTACCGAAGATGAGACCACTGTCCACCTGTGACACTTTTGTAGAATATTCATATCATTTGGGGATTCAATAAAGGCTCCCAGTTTGCAGTCATCTGCCAACTTTGTTGGCCAGAGTCCCTTAGTGTTGGCCTGTACTTCAGAGAAGTAGATGCCAAACAAGAGCAGTCCCAGGACTGAACCCTGAGGTACTCCATTTGTCACTTGTCTGTAGCTAGATTTGGAGTCGGCTACTTTTACAGTCTGGATTCTGTCAGTAAGCCAGTTAGCAACCCATCAAGTGACGTAGGGATTTATGCCCAACTTAGTAAGTTTATCTATGATTCCAGAGTGGGGGATGGTGTCAAAGGCCTAGGCAAGGTCCAGATAGGCTGTGTGGACCACCTTACCCTCGTCCACAGCTCTGGAGACTGATTCGAAGACATCAATCAGGTTCAGGAGACAATATCGGCCCTTCACGAACCCAAACTGGGTGGGGTCCTGTGTTTGAAGGTTGTCAATGCCTTTGTTTATAAGTTCCATGATAATGTGTTCCATGCCCTTGCAGATCAGGCTTGTCAGACTGATGGGACAGTAGTTCCCAGGATCCAAGATGGCTCCCACCTTGTGGAGTGGGATAACTGTAGCTGTGCGCCACTCAGTGGGCACAAGGCCTGAGGTGAGGCTATGATTAAACATGAAACTTAGGTGAGGTGCCAGTTCATTTTGTAGTTCATGTATTACACAGCCCGGGATGTCATCTGGTCCCATGGATGCTGTATTCTTAGCTTTGGAGAGTGCGGTTTCTACCTGTATGGCTGTGATTACCAGAATTTGGCAATATTTTGGTATTGAGATGGACCCTTTAGGGGGTTAAGGGGGGGTGAAGTTGGCACTAAATTAATCTGCCAGGATATTGGCAATATCCTTGGGATCAGTATATTTAATGCCATTCTTCTGTAGCTCAGACCAGATCTGAGAATTGCCATTTAGATTCTTGACTTAACTATAGAATACCTTGTGGTGTTGTCTTTAGAATATTTGGAAATTTTATTTTTGTAACTAACTTTGGAGGATTGTATGATGGATCTCAGCTTCTTACTGAAGCTTTTTTTGCATCCTGGGATTTTCCTCTTTTCTGCAACAGTTTCTTCCTTATGTTGTATAGTTTGTTGGAAAGGAAACTAGTGCTTTGTTTAAACATTCTGTAGTGTGTTCTTCTTTTTCTGGCTTCAAATTTGGCAATATTGATGCAGTAAAAATTAATTCTAGGGGGGGTGATATTAAAAATGTACTGCTTAATAGGGAGTTAAAATGGCAGCGTAGGCTGAGGTCCAACATTTCTCCTGGTTTAAATGAATATATAACTATTAAGCCAGTATTAAAAGCCAAGGCAGTCAGAATTTAATAATTTTATATTAATTTTCATGTAGTTTATTTAGGGTATCTTGGTAATGTTATTACCTACATGGTCAAATTTTAGGATTATGTATGCATTTAATCTGTATACATGTTTTTAGTTTTAATTGTGTATTAGACTCATGTGCCTTTAAATTTTAATTGTGTTTAATTGAAAGGGTTTTATAAGTAATGTGAAGTACATTTTGTGTTATCTGAAGAAGTCTTGTTACAAATCGAAAGCACAAATCTTTGTGGTATTAAAAGGATTTGTCTCCATTTAGTGGCCTGGATCTTTATTTTACCCTGTTTGCCAAGTCTTTATTTATTTTATTGTGTATAGTTTGTTTATGACAGGGGACCACCAGATCAGCTTCCTTTTTTGGAGGAGAGCATCTTGGTTCTATTTGGGATGGCATGATTCATGCACAAGTGGATGTGCTCGTACAGTGCCTTAGTGTAGGATTCAGCAGTCGAACTTTCAGCTCCCTTCTGCATGGGTATCATGAAGCTTGTCACTTCTGACTTGAGTAGCATGAAGTTGGCTTCGGAGAAGTTTTTTACAGAGGTTTCCTTACTGGACGGTTGGGGTGGGATGTGGATGTCAAGGGTGATTTGCTTATGGTCAGACCTGACCAATGAGGGGGTGACTTCTGATGTGGAGCATCATTCTCCCATGTTGGTAATGACCAGGTCTAGGATATTGGAACCCCTGGTGGGACAATGGATTAGTTGAT
Organism: Protopterus annectens; assembly: GCF_019279795.1. Classification (NCBI taxonomy): domain Eukaryota; kingdom Metazoa; phylum Chordata; order Ceratodontiformes; family Protopteridae; genus Protopterus; species Protopterus annectens. The sequence goes on from NC_056736.1 coordinate 178,862,731, forward strand.
CCAGGGTGCTGGAATTTATGAATACCAAATACCGTTGGGAAAAGGTGTTGGTACCCGAGTAGTTTTCCCTGTTAATGGCAGGGTAGTTGAAATCACCCAGTATTAGGGTGTTTGGTTGTATCTTAATATTTTCCAGTATGTTTAGAAAGTTGTAGTGAGAATAGTGGGGGATCTGTAGCAAGCTACAATTTGGATTGCAGTCTTACCTAGTGTTAGCTGCACCTGGAGAATTTCAGATGCATTGTTTTGGGCAACTAGCCTGGAAGTGTGAATATGCTTGGTGAATATGGACACTCATTCACCTTTAGTGTTTTGGTCTTGGTTTGGTGTCTGAAATGTGTGGTAAGAGTTGTAGCCTGGTATTGCAGGGGTGCTCTCTGGAGCCTTAAACTAGGTCTCAGTTACTGCACAGATATTGATGTTTTCCATTTTTAGGACTGCCTCGAGAGAGTGCATTTTGAGGTTTAGACTTCTAGCATTGAGTAGCATTACCTTCAGATTTTGCATGCTTGTATCTGTTATGGTGGCGTTTTTTTCCTTTGAACCTTGCCTAAAAAAGGCACTATATGGGGTGGCAAGAGCTTTAGTCTGTAACCTGAATCCCAGGGGTGACAGGTGCAGACCATCTCTGGCAAAGCATTGTGGTTTGTCGATCATGTCGTCCCAGGCAGACAGATACTGGATCCCCTTTGAATGACACCAGAGGCTTAGCCAATTGTTGAAGTCAATCATTTTGTCGTTATACTGTGGTATCATTCTGGGCGAAGGCAGGATGCTACTCAGGGCTAGTATCATACCTGCCTGGGCCACATGATCTGAGAGCTCTTCCATGTTTCTTTTCATGTAGTCCGGCGATATACGTCTCAACTCACTCACTCCAATATGGACAATGACAGAGTCGTATTTGTACTTGTTGTAGAGTGACTTGAGTGCATGCGTTATGTAATCCAAACACATGAAACAACTCCAAATAAATAGAAAATGACCACTGGAACCACAACACAAATTGAACATTGGTTTAATAAAGTTAAGCACTTTTCATCTCCACAATAGCAGACTTCCTCAGACAAGTTGTAAAAATAAAACACTCCATTTAAATACATAGCAGCTGGTTAATTTGAAACTGCCTACCAATCACATTGTGTTTCACATAACGTCACCCCATACAAAACTGAGATTGCGTTGTCATCTTCCTTTCAGTAAAATAAACTAAGTTAAAATAGTTAATATATTGTGTTAATTAACAAAAGTAGTACTAAAATTGGGAAAATGTATATGTAACTAAATAATGTATGTGTGAATATAAGTAACACATAAACAATCATCATATAGGAATGTTAAATTCAACATCCAAATGTTGTAAGAGAAGCAAAATTTTAAAGGCTTCCCTAACGTGTTAAGCTTCTCAATTTCAAAATACATGAAATTGAAATCACTTAATTTAAACCTGTTTTAAACCTGGAGGGGTATAAGAGTTCAACCTAAGTTGCCAGAGAAGTTCCTGTTTCTCCAGCATTAAATGGTAAGGACCTCCTTTGACACTGATGGGTACCTGACCAATCACTTTAAAAAGAAAATGGTGTGTAGGATGTTCTATTCAGTGCCTGGCTAAAGCATTAGTTAAGGTCTTTTTCCTAATGCGATAGGTATGCTCATATATCCTCTCCTTTAGCCTCCTGTCAGTCTTCCCAACATAGAATGCTGGGCAACCCATTCTATCCCTTCCTCGTGAGGGATAGAAAAATACAGGTCAATGACATCGATTGTCAAATGAGGAAGTGATAGAATGGGTTGTGGAAAGACTATTGTCACATGGTGCAAGTAGTAGGGATGTTAGACTATTTCAAAAAATGATGGATGTTATTTTGAACAATAACTTTGTAATGTTTAACAAGGAGATATACAAGCAGTTGCTGGGTGCTGCAATGGGTTCACCATGTGGGGGGAGCTATGCCAATTTGGTTTTGGTAAACAGGGAACACAAGACCATTTTCATAAGTGAAGAATGGACCAAGAGTATAAGGATGTACATGAGGTTTCTGGATGACATCTTTATTTTCCTCAAAGGTAACAAACATGATGCCCAGAACTTCCTAGAGTATTTAAACAACAGTACCCAGTTTTTCAAATTTACCCACACTTACCATAACAAGGTCATCACTTATCTTGATGTCGAGTTAAAGAAAAACATTGTGGAGAAACGTTATGAGGCTAGAATACATGGTAAACCTATCTATTCAAACACCATGTTACACTATTCGAGTTGCCATCCATTCCACCAGAAGAGATCAGTTCTAAAAGGACAGTTTGTCTGGGAAGCACGGATGGTCACAGAGGATGTTGCCTTCCTCTAAGAATGCGAGACATTAAAACAAATGTTTCTTAGGCGAGGTTACCCAGATGGGTTAGTCCTCGACCTACTAAAGGAGGTCCAGTATAAAAGGAGAACGGGGTTATATAAGCCAATCCTCATGTCTACCAACTCAAAATTTTTAGTTGAGGAAGGTAACGATCCAGTAGTATTTGACAACTTAGTTCAGAGGTCTGGGTTAGAACCTAGACCTACTACAGAGACACCATGTATTAGTTTTATCACCTCTTTCTGCTTAGAGGTGAGAGAAATTGAATGTGCATTGAGAAGAAATTGGAACCCATTTGAGACAGAACAAGAAGTTCTGGAGAAACTAGGATATATCCATTACTTGTTTACAGAAAGGGGAGGAATTTGAAGAATATTTCAGAAACAGACCCCAGGATACTGAATAGAACTGAAGGTACCTACAAATTATATTGCAACAGGGACAAACTGGGAGTAGGTACCAGTAGACTGGAAGTGAAGGGCAGATACAACTACAATTCCAGGTCTGATGACCACAGACGAAGAATCCACTTAAAACACCAGTTTATTGCACCTCTAGTGCTTCGGCAACTGCCTTCAAGGAGTATAAAACATCACATAACTTACACAGTTTATATACCCTAATACATCTAACAATTAAACAAGCAGCCTAAACCAATTAATCAATAAACTTTAAAAAATACTTAATACTACTTTCTCATCAGATAAGAAGCCTCCAGTTACATTCCACATTCAGACCCTGAGGAAATATAGTGTCATATTTCAAAATGAAAACACTTTCTATATACAACTTCTTTTTATACAAATCATCAGAAAATACACCCTTCATAATATGTTCTAAGATAGTGGCTTGTAACCCATTTAGATTATAATTGTGAACCAGCATAAAATGTTTAGCAACAGGGCTATTTTCTTTATTATTTATAATATTCCTGACATGCTCCTGCAGTCTAGTTTTAAACTTCCTTTTACTTTCTCCTATATATACAAGATTACACGGACATTTCAATGCATAAATAATACCTTCAGTATTATAGCTATATATATTTTTAACCTCAAATACATGGCTATTTATATACTTAAAAGATGGAACAATATAATGACATGCATTGCAATGACCACAGGGTAAAGTTCCTAATTTCTGCATAGTCCTATATTGTAATGTCTCAGTGGGATATTTAAATGTATTATGTACAAAATATATTTTAAATTCCTACCGCTATAAAATAAGATGCCTAAAGACCTAGGCAATACATTTTTTAGATCCACTGATCTAAACAAAAAATTCCAGTAGTGTTTAACAATATCTATTAAAACATCACTGAAAACACTATATGTAGCGACAAAATAAACTAATCTTTTCTCTTGATTTCTAACATCTAATTTATACCCCTTACTTCCATACTTATAAGTACCAACTTTATGCTGTTCATTAATAACCTTATCTATAGCTGTTTGAATGCTAGCTTCACTATAGCCCCTCAATCTAAACATCTCACTAGTCACACTAATTTCTTTAAAGAAGTCCGTGTCAGTATTACATATCCGTCTAAGTCTCATACATTCCCCATAGGGCGAAGAGACCAAAGTATGAACTGGATGACAGCTAGTCCCCATCAAATACTGATTACTATCAGCAAATTTTCTATGCACAGATGTACATAAAGTATTGCTGTCCTTCAAAATCAGATATATGTCTAAAAAAGTTCTATCTTTGCCCACCTGTATACCATCAAAGGAAAATCCAAATCTGTTATGTTGCATAGCTTCTATAAACTGACCAACATAAGATATCCCACCTTTACAAATAAAAACAAGATCATCTATAAAATGAAAATAACTAACTACATAATTTAAAAAAAATCTATATGATATAACCATTCTAACTCATACAAACCCATCATCAGGTTGGCATACATTGGGGCAAAAGGTGCCGCTATGGCAGTGCCCTTGATTTGTCTGTATAATTGTGCAATATTTCAATAATATAATACGTTACTGGACTATCACCCAAAAAATATTTTATTGCTTCTAGTCCAAACTGACACTGTATGTTAGTATACAAACTAACACTATCAACACTTATAAAAAACATATCTGCACTCCATTGTATTTTAGATAATTTTTTCCAAATAATCAAAACTATCCCTAATATAACTAGGTAACTTTATTATATAAGGGAATAAATATTCATGCAAAAATTTCCCAATATTAGATAAAAAATATTTTTGAGCAGATACAATAGGCCTACCAGGTGGGTCAACCCCACTTTTATGAATTTTTGGAAGACAGTAAAATAAAGCCAACTCACTGTCATCAGTATTAAACTTTTTATCTTTGTCATTTTGTGAAAAATATTTTAACCCCACTCCCTTAGATATAAGGATGTCAAACTCATTCATAGCCTTAATATATTAATTTGTATTATTCTTAACATAAGTTTTGGTATCATCCAGATGTGTCATACACATTTTATAATATTGAGCAGCATTCATCACCACTATCTTACCACCTTTATCAGATGGTTTAATAAAAAAATGTTCATTATTCGCTAATGCCTGTAGTTCCTTCCATTCCTTTTTATTCAAATTATATACCAGCTTATGCTTATACTGCATAAAATCACAAAAAGCATTTTCTACAGCAAAATTCAACATTTGAGAAAAACATTTTATATGTTCATGTTGGTATGGAGGAATAAAATCACTTTTACTCATTATTTTATCAGTTTTTAACAAACTATAGGCATTATAATCACTTGCACAATCAAAGCATTCCTCAGGGTCAGATACACAAGAATAAAAACTATTCTCTAAACTATCAGATTCTAACCAACTACCATCACCTTCTTTATACTGGTTATTGGCAAAACAATACATTAAATGTATCTTCCTACACAGTCTAAAAATATCACACTTTAATTCATGTAACCGAGGCAGCACTGTGGGTATATATTTAAGACCATAATTCAAAACATTCATCTGATCTACAGATAAAGACACACCAGAAATGTTATGAACAATAGAAATTGTTTTACACTCAGATGCAGTAGCTGCATGGATTGTTTCACCCACATCTTTGTAAACAAAAGACACAGAACTGTAAGAATATCTTGCACAACATTATTTACAGTCACACTAATACCATTTGCTTCTCTTGTTATCATTGAAACTGTGTCCTTCTTGATTGTTAAAGTTCCCAGACTGAAATCTTCCTCTCTTCCACGCACTTTGCTCTCTCTGCTCTTCCTGAAACGGCTGGTTCCCTCCCCGAAAATCTGAGGTTAATCTAGATGGATTTTGAGCTGCTGGTAATGCTGGAAAATGCTCTCCTTCACCTCCACTATTAGAGGAAATGCCCGAAACATCTGAAGCAAAAGATGCACTCCTAGAAGAAGCTGGTGATTTCTTAAAAGGACCAGAGCCTTTATTACAATGAAAATGTGTTGGTTTTTGCCATAAAAAGGCATGATTACTTTGATAGTCTTTTAGATCTCTTTTCAATTTTGTGCATTTCCGATCAATTAGTTATTTTTCATATTTATCTATACCAATATTTACATCTGCTAAAAACTTGTCAAACTGCATAGATATAAGTATTTTAGATAAGTCATTACAGGCAGCTCTAATGTCTTCCTTAAGCTTGTTTTGTTTCACACGATCTCTTTCTAATAGAATGGAAATCCATTCTAAAGTACAATGATGAGCTGCCAATAACCATTTCTTAGAAAATTGCACATCCCTTTCATCAGACATATCAAAAGGAGTAGAGGGACTTTTAAAGGCTCTTAGTCTCCTAGGTGTAATATCTAAGTCAACATATCTTTGCAAGCTTAACAGATTAAAGTATACAGCAGTTTCTTTATGCAGTAACTGTTCCAACTTACTCATTACAGCACTCGATTCACCAGAAGGACTGGAAGAAGGACCAAATTATCCCACAGAGGCAAATGGATCATTCACTCTAGAATTTCTTGCTTGTTCAAACCTTTCAAAAAAATGTGAAGTAGAGGAAACACCCACTGAAACAGAAGTATTGGCAACATTGTAACCAGCCATACCTGCAGCATTCTGATGCATTACAAAACTGTCCATAGCTTTTTGACTACGTTTCAGTGTGTCATCCCTTAAGAGCCTAGGGATCCCAAACGAAAATTCATTCACCATAAAAACAGACCAAACACTGCACGAACCAAAAAGAAAAGATGAACTGAAGACCACAGATGAAGAATCCACTTAAAACACCAGTTTATTGCACCTCTAGCACTTTGGCAACCACCTTCAAGGAGTATAAAACATCACATAACTTACACAGTTTATATACCCTAATACATCTAACAATTAAACAAGCAACCTAAACCAATTAATCAATAAACATTAAAAAATACTTAATACTACTTTCTCATCAGATAAGAAGCCTCCAGTTACATTCCACATTCAGATCCTGAGGAAATAAAGTGTCATATTTCAAAATACAAATACTTAGTATTTTTTAATGTTTATTGATTAATTGGTTTAGGCTGCTTGTTTAATTGTTAGCTCTATTAGGGTATATGAACTGTGTAAGTTATGTGATGTTTTATACTCCTTGAAGGCGGTTGCCAAAGTGCTAGAGGTTCAATAAACTGGTGTTTTAAGTGGATTCTTTGGCTGTGGTCTTCAGTTCATCTTTTCTTTTTGGTTCGTGCAGTACAATTCCAGGTCTGTTGTTTACTTGGCCACCTGTCATGTCTGCCCAGCATTCTATGTTGGGAAGACTGACAGGAGGCTAAAGGAGAGGATATATGAGCATACCTATCACATTAGGAAAAATACCTTAGCTAATGCTTTAGCCAGGCACTGCATAGAACATCCTACACACCATTTTCTTTTTAAAGTGATTGGTAAAGTACCTATCAGTGTCAAAGGAGGTTCTTACCATTTAATGCTGGAGGAACAGGAACTTCTCTGGCAACTTAGGTTGAACTCTTATACCCCTCCAGGTTTAAATGAAGTGATTTTGATTGCATGTATATTGAAATTGAGAAGCTTAACACATTAGGGAAACCTTTAAAATTTTGCTTCTCTTACAACATTTGGATGTTGACTTTTACATTCTTAGATGATGGCTGTTTATGTGTTACTTATATTCACAAATACATTCTTTAGTTACATATACATTTTCCCAACTTTAGTACTACTTTTGTTAATTAACACAATATATTAACTACTTTAACTTAGTTTATTTTACTGAAAGGAAGATGACAACACAATCTCAGTTTTGTATGTGGTGACGTTATGTGAAACAGTGTGATTGGTAGGCAGTTTCAAATTAACCAGCTGCTATGTATTTAAATGGAGTGTTTTATTTTTACAACGTGTCTGAGGAAGTCTGCTATTGTGGATATGAAAAGCGCTTAACTTTATTAAACCGGTGTTCAATTTGTGTTGTGGTTGCTGTGGTCATTTTTTTATTTATTTGGAGTTGTTTCTTGTGTTTGGATTACCTGGCTTGTCTTTGTATGGCTACTGGCAGCTTTAACAACACTTTGGAACTACCATTGGATTCTACTTCTCTTTCACAAACTAGTAGTGGAGAAACCAGTAACTTGATACTTCTCATAAATGCACTTAATAAGAGACTGGATACTGAAAGAAATTGAAGTTTTGGAGTCAATTAAACACAAGCCTGTTCATGTTCTCAAACCAGACAAAGGAGGTGGACTTGTAGTTATGGACATTGACTGCAAATTAAGAATGCAGTCTGCTTTAGACAGTGGTACTTACACCAAATCAAGCATCAATGAAATGAATGGAGCATTCAAAAAGATCAATTTTTTTTCATTATTTATTCACTTATAGCTTGATAGATATAGAAACACTGAATTACTTGACCAACTTAAGCCCGAAAATTCCAACATTATCTGTCTTGCCAAAGTTACACAAGTTCCAGCAAATCCCACCAATGAGGGCATTTGTTAACGCTAGGGGTTCAATTTCTTATGCTTGCTCCAAATATGTGGATTTGATTCTAAAGAAGTATGTGACTAATGAAAGGCAAGTCTGTAAAGACTCTTGGTCTTTTTTGCAGCTATGAATGAATTTGAGTACCAAGAGGATGTAATGTTGTTGACAATTGACGTCATTGACCTGTATTTTTCTATCTCTCACGAGGAAGAGATAGAATGGGGTTTGGAAAGAATATTGGCACATGGTGCCAGTAGTAGGGATGTTAGACTATTTCAAGAAATGATGGATGTTATTTTGAACAATAACTTTGTAATGTTTAACAAGGAGATATACAAACAGTTGGTGGGTGTTGCAATGGGTTCACCATGTTGGGGAGCTACGTCAATTTGGTTTTGGCAAACTGGGAACACAAGACCATTTTCATGAGTGAAGAATGAGCTGAGAGTATAAGGATGTACAGAAGGTTTCTGGATGACATATTTATTTTCTTCAAAGGTAACAAACATGATGACCAGAACTTCCTAGACAACAGTACCCAGTTTTTCAAATTTACCCACACTTACCATGACAAGACCATCACTTATCTTGATGTTGAGTTAAAGAAAGACATTAAGGAGAAACATTATTAGGCTAGAATACATGGTAAACCCACCTATTCAAACACCATGTTACACTTTTTGAGTTGCCATCCGTTCCATCAGAAGAGAGCAGTGCTAAAAGGACAGTTTGTCAGGGCAGCACAGATGGTCACAGAGGATGTTGCCTTCCTCAAAGAATGTGAGACATTAAAAAAAATGTTTTTGAGGCGAGGATACCCAGATGGGTTAGTCCTCAACCTACTAGAGGAGGTCCAGTATAAAAGGAGAACGGGATTATATAAGCCAATCCTCATGTCTACCAACTCAGAATTTATAGTAGAGGAAGGTAACAATGCAGTAGTATTTGACAACTTAGTTCAGAGGTCTGGGTTAGATCCTAGACCTACTACAGAGAGACCATGTATTAGTTTTATCACCTCTTTCTGCTTAGAGGCGAGAGAAATTGAATATGTATTGAGAAGAAATTGGAACCTATTTGAGACAGAACAAGAAGTTCCGGAGGAACTAGGGAATCGTCCATTACTTGTTTACAGAAAGGGGAGAAATTTGAAGAATAATTTAGAAACAGACCCCAGGATACTGAATAGAACAGAAGGTACCTACAAATGCAAAAGTTGTAACTATTGTAAATATATTGCAAAAGGGACAAAACTGGGAGTAGGTACCAGTAGAGTGGAAGTAAAGGGAAGATAGAACTACAATTCCAGGTCTGTTGCTTACTTAGCCACCTGTCATGTCTGCCCAGCATTCTATGTTGGGAAGACTGACAGGAGGCTAAAGGAGAGGATATATGAGCATACCTAGCACATTAGGAAAAATACCTTAACTAATGCTTTAGCCAGGCACCGAATAGAACATCCTACACACCATTTTCTTTTTAAAGTGATTGGGCAAGTACCCATCAGTGTCAAAGGAGGTTCTTATCATTTAATGCTGGAGAAACAGGAACTTCTCTGGCAACTTAGGTTGAACTCTTATACCCCTCCAGGTTTAAATTAAGTGATTTTGATTGCATGCATTTTGAAATTGAGAAGCTTAACACATTAGGGAAACCTTTAAAATTTTGCTTCTCTTACAACATTTGGATGTTGACTTTTACATTCCTAGATGATGACTGCTTATGTGTTACTTATATTCACAAATACATTCTTTAGTTACATATACATTTTCCCAACTTTAGTACTACTTTTGTTAATTAACACAATATATTAACTATTTTAACTTAGTTTATTTTACTGAAAGGAAGATGACAACACAATCTCAGTTTTGTATGTGGTGACATTATGTGAAACACAATGTGATTGGTAGGCAGTTTCAAATTAACCAGCTGCTATGTATTTAAATGGAGTGTTTTATTTTTACAACTTGTCTGAGGAAGTCTGCTATTGTGGAGATGAAAAACACTTAACTTTATTAAACCAGTGTTCAATTTGTTTTGTGGTTCCAGTGGTAAATTTTTATCTATTTGCATGTGTTATGTGGTGGATCCTGGCACCGAACAGGCAGCTGACTGTAATTTTCTCTGTGTTCAGCCTGGTGAATGGGACATCACTGTGCTTGACTATAGAGTCACCTATGACTAAAGTGTTGGGTATGTTGTCTTGCCTTAGGGGATGTTGTTGGGTGGCACATTGGTGTTGTGAGCTGTTTGTCACTTTGGTTGTGACTGGTGTTTGTTTGCATTTCAGCTTCGGAGGTCCTTGTTGCTTGGGTAGGTTAATGTTAAGGGCCTTTGCATATGTCGGTTTAGTGTTGCTATATGTGAGTGTTGTTGTGGGTTTTGAAGGGCTATGTGTTGCTTGAGGTGTAGTGCAGGTGTTAACCTTCTCCTCTTGACTGTCTAGCACAATCTTGGCTAGAGAGAGCTTTGCTTCCAGTTTGGCTATGTAAGTGCATCTGCCACAGGTTGTGGTGTTGGGTGGTAGGAGGAGAGGGTTGTCTGTTTACATGAGGCAGTTGCTGCATTGCCCCAATATGTCCAGATTCACCAGGCAGACAGGAGAAATCACCGGAAGTTGACCCTTGGATATGCCTGTTTAGATGCCTTTCTTGTAAAGTACAAGAGCTGTTTTCCCTTACCTTTGCAAGGTACTTTGCAATTATAGGATGTTTAGTGCCTACAATTAATTTCTCCTTATTAACAAGGAGAGTTGAGTGCTTGTATCAGTTTAAGGCTTCCTAGTGCTTTCCAGCTGGTTCTAGATTAAGTGCTAGTCACAGAGGTTCAGATTTTAGTGCTACTACTGAGAAACCAGCTAGTTCTATGGGAAAATTTAAAGAGCAAACTTTCTGGTACCTGGAATAGTTTAACCATAGTCCAGTGGTGCTGCACGATGTGAAAAATTTACAAACACACGTGTTTTTAAGCCAGAAAGTTGAAAGGGATAGATAGCAGCCCAAAATGGCTAATAAAATTACAATTTCAGAGCTAGAAGCCACTCCTCTAGTGTTAAATAGGCGGTACAATGCTCACCACTTTCACTGGTAAGCAGTAGGACTTCCCACTACCGCAGCAAGGTCTGGATAGCTCTGAACACAGAAAACAAAGTCCTGAAACCAGCAAAGCTTGGGATCTGGACTATACTAGCTAGGAAAGGGGGAAAACAGGCAAACAAGTTAGTATTTTTCTTTTTGGTTAAGACAGGCAAAACAATGCAATAATACAGTAAATAAACATAGAAAAGGCTAACGCACTTGAGTGTGTAGTCCTAAACAGTAAATGAAATTAAAACTCTACAAAATTAGCAATTTAAAACTTTTTAAATGAAGCAAGGCAAGTGCACAACTGAAAAACGATTTAAGAGGCAGTAATACAGTAGAATAAGTAGCTAGTCTACACATACAGAAAAGTCTATATATACTGAAAAGTAGCTAAAACACACAAACACATCAAATGCAGTACAACCTAGAGCACTTGAGTTGTAGCAATATTAAGGCAAATACAGTTTTAATAAATGCAGTAAAATATACTCTATATTTCCAAAATGTTTGAGAACATGGCTGAAAAGGGTTTTTCAAGCAACATATCTACCCCCATCAACAAAGATTTAATAAATAATAAAAATACATTTTGAACAGTTCCATTCTACCTCTGTTCCATCAGGACAAACCTTATCAAGAAAGAACTACAAGCATCTCTACTGTAGTACAATTCAGAGTTGTAGTGTTTTTTTTTTTTTTTTTTTTTTTTTTATTCCTCCAAGTCTTTTGGGTTTCTAATACCATGATAGGAATGGATCCCATTCCTATGTCAAAGTACAATTAAAGTTCATGAAATTAGCATTGTTTCAATCTTTGATGTCAGACAGAAGTGTTCTTTACAGCGCCTGCAATGTACCCAGTAATGAATCCTTATGCAATTCGTATGGGGTTACATGTATTGGTAGCATGCCTAAATATGATTGTAAATTCATTTTTATAAGATCCATTGCTCCTACTAGTATTGGAACTGTCTGGGTATCTTCCTTCCACATTGTTCTCATTTCTGCCTGCAAATCCTGATGTTTTATGACTTTGTGTCTCTTTGTACACAACACACTGTAGACACTGGGTATGGCAATTTCCATGATCAATGCTACTTTTGTCTTCTTTTCATGGTCAACTATTTCTGGTTTTCTAGCATTTGTCTTTTGAACTGTTGGTAATGGGTGATCCCTTGTGATGTAGACTTCATCATTTTCTATGATGCTTTGTGGCCCATGTTTCCAGTGTTTTTCAGCCACTTCAATATCATAATTTTGCACAATCCCCACTACAATAGTTTTGCCATGTTACTATGCCTTTCATTATTATGTCCTGTTTTTTATCAGAGCACATGAGATTGGAATTTCATTTTCCAGTCTATGATTTCATCACTTATTTGGGGGATTGTAGAAATCTTTCAGGAAAATGGATTGGTGTAGGATTTTCATGTGTAATAGTAAAATGTATAATTTCATTTTTTGAACAAAGTAGCAAATTTAAACTGCAAACATTGAAATGCCTTTTCAGATGATTAGTGGCAGCATGTAATTTAGGATATTTAAAAATATATATATATAATTCTTGTAAAAGTATCCAACATTATTGTAGTATAGTATAGTACTACTTTTGTTAATTAACACAATATATTAACTATTTTAACTTAGTTTATTTTACTGAAAGGAAGATGACAACACAATCTCAGTTTTGTATGTGGTGACGTTATGTGAAACACAATGTGATTGGTAGGCAGTTTCAAATTAACCAGCTGCTATGTATTTAAATAGAGTGTTTTATTTTTACAACTTGTCTGAGGAAGTCTGCTATTGTGGAGATGAAAATCACTTAACTTTATTAAACCGGTGTTCAATTTGTTTTGTGGTTCCAGTGGTAATTTTTTATTTATTTGCATGTGTTATGTGGTGGATCCTGGCACCGAACAGGCAGCTGACTGTAATTTTCTCCGTGTTCAGCCTGGTGAGTGGGACATCACTGTGCTTGACTATAGAGTCACCTATGACTAAAGTGTTGGGTATGTTGTCTTGCCTTAGGGGCTGTTGTTGGGTGGCACATTGGTGTTGTGAGCTATTTGTCACTTTGGTTGTGACTGGTGTTTGTTTGCATTTCAGCTTCGGAGGTCCTTGTTGCTTGGGTAGGTTAATGTTAAGGGCCTTTGCATATGTGGGTTTAGTGTTGCTTTACGTGAGTGTTGTTGTTGTGGGTTTTGAAGGGCTATGTGTTGCTTGAGGTGTAGTGCAGATGTTAACCTTCTCCTCTTGACTGTCTAGCACAACCTTGGCTAGGGAGAGCTTTGCTTCCAGTTTGGCTATGTAAGTGCAACTGTCACAGGTTGTGGTGTTGGGTGGTAGGAGGAGAGGGTTGTCTGTGTACATGAGGCAGTTGCTGCAGTGCCCCAATATGTCCAGATTCACCAGGCAGACAGGAGAAATCACCGGAAGCTGACCCTTGGACATGCCTGTTTAGATGCCTTTTTTGTAAAGTACAAGAGCTGTTTTCACTTACCTTTGCAAGGTACTTTGCAATTATAGGCTGTTAAGTGCCTACGATTAATTTCTCCTTATTAACAAGGAGAGTTGAGTGCTTGTATCAGTTTAAGGCTTCCTAGTGCTTTCCAGCTGGTTCTAGATTAAGTGCTAGTCACAGAGGTTCAGATTTTAGTGCTACTACTGAGAAACTAGCTAGTTCTATGGGAAAATTTGAAGACCAAACTTTCTGGCACCTGGAATAGTTTAACCGTAGTCCAGCAGTGCTGCACGATGTGAAAAATGCACAAACACACGTGTTTTTAAGCCAGAAAGTTGAAAGGGATAGATAGCAGCCCAAAATGGCTAATAAAATTACAATTTCTGAGCTGGAAGCCACTCCTCTAGTGTTAAATAGGCAGTACAATGCTCAACATTTTCACTGGTAAGCAGTAGGACTTCCCTCTACTGCAGCAAGGTCTGGATAGCTCTGAACACAGAAAACAAAGTCCTGAAACCAGCAAAGCTTGGGATCTGGACTATACTAGCTAGGAAAGGGGGAAAACGAGTAAACAAGTTAGTATTTTTCTTTTTGGTTAAAACAGGCAAAACAATGCAATAATACAGTAAATAAACACAGAAAAGGCTAACACACTTGAGTGTGTAGTCCTAAACAGTAAATGCAATTAAAACTCTACAAAATTAGCAATTTAAAACTTTTTAAATGAAGCAAGGCAAATGCACAACTGAAAAATGATTTAAGAGGCAGTAATACAGTAGAAGACGTAGCTAGTCTACACATACAGAAAAGTCTATATATACAGAAAAGTGGCTAAAACACACAAACACTTTAGATGCAGTGCAACCTAGAGCACTTGAGGTGTAGCAATATTAAGGCAAATTCAGTTTAATAAATGCACTAAAATGTACTCTATATTTCCAAAATGCTTTAGAACATGGCTGAAAAGTTTTTTTCAAGCAACATATCTACCCTCATCGACAAAGATTTAATAAATAATAAAAATACATTTTGAACACTTCCATTCTACCTCTGTTCCATCATTTATCAAGAAAGAACTGCAAGTATCTCTACTGTAGTACAATTCAGAGTTGTCGTGTTTTTTTTTTTTTTTTTATTCCTCCAAGTCTTTTGGGTTTCTAATACCATGATAGGAATGGATCCCATTCCTATGTCAAAGTACGATTAAAGTTCATGAAATTAGTATTGTTTCAATCTTTGATGTGAGACAGAAGTGTTCTTCACAGCACCTGCAATGTGCCAGTAATGAATCCTTATGCAATTCGTATGGGGTTACATGTACTGGTAGCATGCCTAAATATGATTGTAGATTCATTTTTATAAGATCCATTGCTCCTACTATTATTGGAACTGTCTGGGTATCTTCCTTCCACATTGTTCTCATTTCTGCCTGCAAATCCTGATGTTTTATGACTTTGTGTCTCTTTGTACACAACACACTGTAGACACTGGGTGTGGCAATTTCAATGATCAATGCTACTTTTGTCTTCTTTTCATGGTCAACTATATCTGGTTTTCTAGCATTTGTCTTTTGAACTGTTGGTAATGGGTGATCCGTTGTGATGTAGACTTCATCATTTTCTATGATGCTTTGTGGCCCATGTTTCCAGTGTTTTTCAGCCACTTCAATATCATAATTTTGCACAATCCCCACTGCAATAGTTTTGCCATGTAACTATGCCTTTCATTATTATGCTCTGTTTTTTATCAGAGCACATGAGATTGAAATTTCATTTTCCAGTCTATGATTTCATCACTTATTTGGGGGATTGTAGAAATCTTTCAGGAAAATGGATAGGTGTAGGGTTTTCATGTGTAATAGTAAAATGTATAATTTCATTTTTTGAACAAAGTAGCAAATTTAAGCTGCAAACATTGAAATGTCTTTTCAGATGATTAGTGTCAGCATGTAATTTATGATATTTAAAGAAATATATATAATTCTTGTAAAAGCATCCAACATTATGATAAATATGTCCTTCATAAATTGTACTGTGAAATCTATGTACAATCATTCCTAACATCTACATGGAATTCCAGTGAATGTTAGAGTATGTGTCTTTCTCTATTTCATCTAATATGGCATACAAACTTCATGTATATTATTCTCAGTCTATTCATAGCTATTATCTTTTAAATAACATAGGGTGATATTTATCAAGTTTTTCCTAAAACAGCCTTTCTCTTCAATCAGTATGATTCACGTACATCTAATGACACAACCTTTTCCTACTGACAGTTAGATTTTTCTTTTTCTTAAAGTATTGTTAATCTCTCATTAACTGACTTCTGAAGATAATACAGGAGCTGGCCAGCATTCAGTCAAAAAAATTTAATATTTGTGATACTTGTGTCGCAGTAATATCACTCATGAAATTACGTCTCTATTAATAAACATGCCCAAAAGGAGCACTTGAGCCAAAGCATTCATATATTCCCTGAAACTTTCATATTGTGTGCATTTTTCAGTATAATCAACAAACATTTCAGTTAAAAGAACTCTGAGAAGTGTTCAGCATTGCCAAATTCCTTGAAAACTTTGTACTCTGACTCTCCTGGGCTGACAGTATAATGGGCCATTTTTGAATTCTTATTGGAGCTTTTATAAATAAACTCTTATGTTATTAAGGCTTGTGGTCAGCAGTCTACTAAAATCTTTTGCCACAGTGTGGTTCTTAAAAATGTCATTAATCAAATCAACTTTTTTTTTCATTTGTGAATACTTTTTTCAAAAGCAGAAGAATGAATCTTTTGATACATAAGCAATTGATCTTTTAATCCCTTAAAACATGACATGCTGATTTACTGCATACGTGCCATAAACTGTGAATTTGAAAGTAACGTTGGCAAATACTGCCTGGGAGAAGACATTCACAATAAATAAATAAATAAATAAATAAATACATAAATAAATAAAACAAATTCACAAACAGAGTAATCAAAAAAGGTAGCTAGTCCTATAGACTATTGAAACAATATAAATATTAACAGAGTAAAAAAGTCAATTAATTTTAACAGTAAATATGAGAAGTAAGCAGCAACTGAGAACAGTGGGTCAAAGTAGAAGTGATGCAAGTGAGGATGGATTCAGATTATGTGTCCAGTTGAAAAGCACTTACAGTCATATTTTTGGTGGTGGTGAGGTTTGAGTTGTGTTATGAATGTGGGGAAAGAGGAGACTTATTTTAGTTGAGGTAGAAGGGATTGCCAGACTTTGCGTGCAAGAAAGGAGAAGGAATGCTCAGCACAGTGCAGTTTAGGTTGGGGTCTCTGGAGTGAGGAATTAATTGAGAGAGGGTGAGGAGGTTGTACGGGTGACTGTATTATGAAGTTTGGCTGCAAGAAGTGGGATGGCACCTGTTTGAAGTAGTTTCAATAGAAGATAACCTAGGAGTAGCTCAACTCTGTAGGAAACTGGTAGTCATGTGTCTTTGGAGAGGGTGATGCAGTATTGTTCCCGAGGGAGGAAGTGAAAATAAATTGTTAGAGTTTGCTTTCAATAGACTGAAGAGTGGATGAGGTTTTTTCTTTCTGTTTTTTTTTAGAGGCTGTGGCTATAATGGGGATCCTGTATTCTAGTTGAGGAAGGAGGGCTCCTTTGCCTATTGCAACTCTAGCTGATCTGGAGAGATACGGGGATATTTCCAGAACTGGGACAAAAGAGAATTGATATTTTTCCTGGTGTTTTAAACATGGCTTTGGAAATTAAGTGACTGATCTAATCATAAACTTAAGTATTTAAAGGGTGTGGTTGTTTCCATTGGGGAGCCTTTAAGGTCTGTGATGTTGAGATTTTTATGGGTCTTTTCAGCTATTGTGAAGTTCCAAATATCATACATTTTATTCTGAAGGGGTTTAAATGTAGTTGATATTTGTTTAGCCAAGAATTAAGGGATTGTAGGTCAACTGAAGCTGGGTTTTAATAGATAAGTGCAAGGGGATAGATAGAAGAATAACCATATCATCTGCAAAAAGAGTGATAGGAAAGTTAGGGAGGTCAGAAGGTAGTTTGTTAATAAAGACTGAAAACAACAGTGGGACAAGTGTGGATCCCTGTGACACTCATCTGATAATGGGTGGTGGAAGTGGTAGTGATGAGTCTATTTTGACTCAGAATTACCTATTTGTTAAGAAATATTTGAACCAGGTGACAGTGTTGGGGATAACCGTAATTTTTTGGAGGGTGTGAAGCAGTAGAAAATGGGCAATAATTTTCTAAAGCTTCAGGAAGGTCAAAGGAAAGAGCTTTTGAAAATAATGCCATTATTCAAGTGACTATGATGCTATTATTGTGTTCCAACCAGGCAGAATCCATGAGGTTTAAGAGTGAAATAAACAGTTGTTTGCAGATTAGTATTTCTATTTGCAGAGAGTATGTAGATATGGCAAAAGTGGGAAGTATTTTCTGCATGTGGCTGTTTGAGAAGGGTTTAAGAAGAACAGTTTTCCATATGTCTGACATTGCATTTTGACTTAAGAAGATGTTATAAGCATGGGTGGTAAGAGAGTTTTTGCAGAGTAATACAAACCAAGGGATTAGGTTGTCTGCACCAGATGGTGCATTTAGGGGGGTGTTTTTAGTAGAGGTCAAGGTCTTTGTGAGTAATTTTCTTAAAATGGAAGAGAAGGATAAAACAAGTAGGACTGAATGAGTCTGTAGGAGAGATAGAGGTTTTGGTACTATTGAGGTGGATGAATTCCCAGAGAAAGTCCTAGGTTAAGAGTTGACCTTTTGAGGTCTGGTAGAAGGTAAAATCTGTGGATTTTCAACATATGAAAAAATTTACTGATTGTCAGAAATTTTTAGGGTTGCCTATCAGAGTAAGTTGTTTATTTTTGAAATGGTTTGCTTTATGCCGGTCTATGGCTTGCTTAGCCAAGTTATGTAAAGGTGTAAAAGCAGTACAAAGTTATGGTTAGGGGTTTTGTCTACATGAAGACCAAGCATTGTCTCAAAGATTGAGGACATCTTTCAGCTCAGTGGTTAGGCAGGGGGTTTTGTTGTATTTGAAAAGGTGTTTTTGTGAAATGGGAGAATTTGTCTTGAAAGTGAAGGAAGGTATGTGTAAGAGGTATTGCAGCTGATTTGTGGTTCTGTAAGTTGGCAATGGGAAAACAGTCAAAAGTTGCTAGGTGTTTTTGAGGTGGTCTTACTGGTGGCCAATCTGGTCTGAGGGAAACTATTTTGGGGGCAGTTTTTTTGTGATTGATACACCCCCCATCCTATGTGCAAAATGGGAATGGGCTTGTGGGTGGATGGCTGGACATAATTTTGAGGGTTATAGGAGAGTGATCCCTGAATTATGGTAGACAAACATATATTAGAGATGACAGGTGGGTTGCTAGTAATTAGCAGATCCAGGAGGGAGTGATTGCTGGTTCTGATATTTGTATGAGTAGAGGCATTGGCTAACTGCATAAGGTTGATATTGGGTAGGTATTCAGCAGTCATTTCTTAAGGAACCTTAGTAGCTTAGGTTTAAATCACCTAGAATAACAATATTGTATAGCTGTTACCTTTTCTATACATTTTATGAAACTACTGAGCTTGAGACATTTTCATTGGCATTATGCATTTTCTTCCATAAATGTATGCACCAATGCAAGTACTGAACTTTACTTTGAAATGAACTTGTCATAACAATAATATGAGACCAATGAATGCATGTAACATTTTCAGACATGTCTAGGTACCTCATGGTACACCGTGGTACACCATTTGTGCAGATGTATGTGTTTCCTGTCTTGTGATAACCAATCAACAGTGCAACAACAATAAGACAACACAACCAACACTATAACTACTAGATAGTCCCATAATGTAGAGAACATGAGAATTACATTGTGTAATAAGTGCAGGTGCAATAAGGAACCAATCAGCTGCTGTAGTGGTGTATAGAATAACTGTAGTAATAAGTCATAATATAAATGTCTAAGAAAAAGGTTAATGTTAGGTCTGATACTCATATAACTGTAGGTATGTATATGTCTCCTCTAAGCATGTGTAATTGTCTGTATGTATCTCTCTTGTCAATTCAAGCATGATGCATATAATTTCATTTAGACTTCACTTGTGGTGTCTAAATGACAAAGTTTACTTTGACTTTGACTTTTCCCTTTCTGTGAAAAGGTGTTGATTTAAACGCCTTCCATCCTTTAGTGTTTGGATCTTGAAGTTATCTTTGAAGGGTCTACTATTAAAATAACTAGGATAGATGAAGCCAGTTGATTGTGGGGAAAAAATTACCTTCTTTGAGCTAGGGTAAGGTATAGTCAAAGCAATGAGGCAAGAAGAAGCTAAAGGGCAATAGTCTGCCTTTCATTTAGCTGTGGCAGAAAACTCCACTTCTTCCAAAAATGACTCATCTCCCTTAGGATGCATTACTTTGGTAGTCACTCAATTTATACTTTTCGAGTGATTGCTGGTTCGGATATTTGGATGAGTAGAGGCATTGGCTAACTGCATAAGGTTGATATTCACTAGGTATTCAGCAATGTCATTTCTTAAGGAACCTTGGTATTTTAGGTTTAAATCACCTAGAATAACAATATTTTTATAGTTGTTAGGTTCCCTATACATTTTCTGAAACTATTGAGCTTGAGTCATTTTCATTGACATGATACATTTTCTTCCACAAATGTATACACCAATGCAAGTACTGAACTTTACTTTGACTTGAACTTTTCATAACAATAATATAAGACCAATGAATGCATCTAACTTTTTCAGACATGTCTGGGTACCTCATGGTACACCTTGGTACACCATTTGTGTAGATGTATGTGTTTCCTGTCCAGAACATGCCCAATATATTTACTCTGCGATTTTCTAAATATGCATTTTAATTTCTTAAGAAGTTTATGGTCTTTCAGCCATTGTAATAGTTTGTAAGTTATTGAGGTCACCTCTTTCCATCTAGGCAGCAATGAGCAAGTCAGTGAAGCACACAACTGCATTAAAGTTGTTGAATATATTTTCTGTTCGTGGTTATATCATTTTTGAAAATTCTATCACTCAACATGACCATCGGTTCTCCAGCTTGACAATGTGAATAGGTCATAACCCTTGAATCCTGATTAATAGTCAGTTTGCTGTCCTTACAAACGCATGTGACATTATGCCTTTTTACAACACAGATATCCATACCTCTCAACTGTACAGATTTTTGCAAAATCTCCATTTTTTTGCCTGAGCTTACTTTTGGTCCATTTTTCATAAAATTGTGTGTTTTTCTGGCAAATTAGTGGCAAATCATTAAAGACTGAAGTCAGTAAATAATGAGTGACATTTGAGTTTCAGATTTCATACCATTCAGAAAATTCACGCTAATGCAAAACCTGTTTTTCTATCAACTTTCTAAGTTTGTAAGAGCAATATTTAATAATGTTCCCTATTTTTGGGCCTTTGCCCCACTTTGTTCAGATTTCTTGCCATAGGAGGTTGAGAGGTATGTAGATGAATCTCTCATTTGCTCTGCTTCACTGGGCCAATGCCACTGTCTTTCTCTTTCTCAAGCCTTCCTAGCTCTTCAGGCACTTTTCTCTTCTGTTTACATTCCATTATTTCTTTACAGAATTTGGTATGACACCCTGATTAAGTAAAATGGTTGCTTTAACACCAAGCTGAGTCATAAACTCACAAAACAGTGCTCTGGTGTTAACTCATGCAATGTACTGACTGAAAAATATATTTTTTTCCAGTTTAGCATTAAGGTTCCTTCATTCAGAGTCTTTGTTACAAAAGCCATACTTCCTGATTTTGTTGCATACTGTAGAGACTGTTTCATCTGAATCAAGACAGTTTCGCACATTTTAAGCTTCATAAGGAAATAGTTAAGCATTTCTTTTGCAACAGTGTCTGAAATAGATACTGTGGCATCTGTGTCTTCCCCCATTTCCTTTTTTCAAGGCAATTCCTTAGCTTTCTGCAAGTCTATCAATCCCAGCATTGGGGATTCTCTGATATTTTCACTTCATCATTCTAAGTACAGTCAATAGTGATTACTGTAATTATTATTGTAGTTTATACTAGACTATACTTAACATGTTGATTTAATATGTCCATTTGACTGTGATTGTGCTATCTAGTGTCTTTGAAATTAGTGATTTTATAAAAGAATGATTTTTGCTGTTGCAACAACAAAAAATGCTTTACCTTTTCAGAATATGACAGCATTTTGACTTTGTACATAGCAGCAGCCTATGACTCATGCTTCTGCAACTCTTGTTTATCTGTGTCTGTGATCTTGACTGAGAAAAGGCAATAAGCAGTGAGAAGGGTTACATAAGAGTCTGTTTTAATGTTCATTTGATTAGAGTTGGGTTGATTCGCACCTTCTGGTGCTCCTTATTATTGAGTTGTACTGTGAGAAGAGTGTCTAGTACCTGTCAAGGTACCTTTAGCATGGATTGCCCTCAGTCCATGTATGTATTAGGATATGGGTTTACAGTTTTATTTTGCACTCTATCTAGGAAGTGTACAATTATTGTATATAGAGTTACATAGTTCAATTTGTTTAGGTCAGATATTAAATACAGTGTTATCATACTGCTTGAATGATATTTCAGTGCATTCATGAGCTAGCTGTAATTTTTATTCTACATATAGTATTTGAGGGTGAAAGTGACGGGGGGGGGGCAGATGCTTGACATTCTAAAGCAGGGTTGCATGCTTTATTAGTATTAATGCAGTTAAACATCCAACAAAGTGAAGGAAGTCACTTACTTTAAGAAGCAGAAGGCTGGCACATTTCTATTGTAAGGAACACATGTATCCTGAGTGGAACATGCATAGCTGAGTAGGCTCTAATGCATTTAAATGGCTTCTTTGTCATACTCTTCAGTCATGGGGTGTATCAATTTTGTTTGCTGAATGCACTTATTTGAAAGTGAGGAATACTTTTCAGGACATTGCCAGTATTTTTGGTAGTCATCAGACATTGCCACTATTTTAGCAGAGATCAGGAATTAACTAGTTTATGTCCAGATAACCTTAACCACAGTTTCTAACTCCTGGGTCACGGCTCAAAAATATATTCAACTACTGCGGATGCATTTTGCTGCTGGAACAAAAAGTGATATTACCTTAGGGAATTAGGAATGTCGAAACAATACTAGGCAAGTAAGCATGACTACATTAAGATGTCTGTCACTTACACCTTTATGCAGGAACTTTCAAAAGTTTGTGCATCCCTTTTCAAGTTCTTAATAATTCACAACTACTAACTCAAGCAGGCTATACATAACAATCCTGGTGCAAATGTGTGTCTCAATGGGCTTTTCAGTCACGTGATGTAGCCAGATGGTACATGCTCCTTGAATAAACTGAGACAAATAACCTTGGTAGAGATGTTGTGGAGGGCATGGGACTTATTGCCCCTTATCCTGTAGTTATATTTTACATGTTATAAAGGTTTCCACTTAGACTGTTGGGCTGTAATGGTCAAAGTTACTAATCCATAAGAATCAGAGATTTGCTCCAGGTCCTTCTAGACCATATTCCTTTACTGTACATTATTCTTGGTTGGCCTTGTCGCAAACTTGGTATGTATATAGGATCCTCTTCCTTTAAATAATAATAATAATAATAATAATTTTTCTGGACTGTAAGTTAAATGACTAAGTGTGATTCTTTCTCTTTAAGTAAAATAATGAACTAAAAGCTCACCATGGTGTGCCTTGTGTGCTACACCTCCCTAGGCTATCCTGACCTGTTACCTACCAAGTACTTTCTCTACCAGACCAGTAACTGTGTCAAAATTAAAAGACTACTTTCCAGAAGCTAACATTTTTGGGATGCCCACTTAATTTCTATATTTGGCCCTGGTCTTGCTGTATTGCTGTTGCTGTTCCTCATGTAGTTGTAACTTGGGCATAGGCCACCTTAAAGACTGAGGAAAAACATGAACAAGAACACTACTCATGTTTACTTTGCAATAAATCTTGCTTTTCCTTTACTTTGAAAATGCTAAAAAAATAATTTATGTACATTTCCGTAGCCATTCTAAATTTTATAGTCACATAAATTGACTTCTATTGTCCTCTCATGGACCACTGTGTGATGACTGTGCCCTGGCCCAGCAATCAAGGAGCCTCAATCCTCAACACTAACACCAGGGAGGTCATCTCCTAGAGGAGGAAAGGATAACTAATACACACAGTAAAGTACAATTTCCCTTAAGTGCACACAGAGATCACAGTCAATCTGGGGCTGGTTGCTCCATTGCTCAACAGGTCCCCAGTAAGACTTCCCACTGACGCAGCTATAGAGTCCAGGTCCCAGCCTAACAGGGCAAGCTAGAACCTCCACTACCCTCTCTGTCCAACCAGCGTCCCTGCCCAAGTAGCTGACACAACATACACACACTTTGAGATAAGTATTTATACAACTTCACAGACACTCCTGGAAAGGCTGACACAGATTCTCCAGCTGTGCCCATTTACCCAGACTATACGATAGTAATTACTGCCACCGGCCAGTTAATAATATCAGCTACTAAAAGGCCCTTAAAAGGGTGTCCAATTATTACTGTGCAATATTAATATCCAATGGTAATGTGACTATACGGTCTAAGGCTTATTGGAAGGGCTTAGACAGTAAACTCTATAAATATACAATGTACTCTAAAGCATACTTCATCTCTACACAAACCAGCCACAGGTAGAAGGTTTTAAAAATATTTAATAACAACTAATTAAAACACAAGACAAATCTACTACACCACAGAGATATCTAAGAGTTCACAGATCACACAGTAACTTAAAATAATACAGTAGGACAGGTCTGGTTTCAAAGAAAAATACCTAATTAATCTTTACTAGCTTTAACTATTCCTACAAGATATGACAGTGCTAAAAAACTTATATGTGAGCATAAGCAGAGTGCTGATAGGTTAGATGTCCAGATCAAAATGCTCCCAGGTCTCTTTTGAGAAATAGAATTTAAACATTACTAACAAACATATCTCTAAGGACCTCCCAAGATTACATCATTTTTAACACTTAGGTTTTCCCAGTATTCATATTTTTTATTTTACATTTGTTGACTGGGCTAGTCCAACTGGATATATGCTCATTTTCAGTGGAGGCCCGGGAAGAAAAGCTCCACTTACATCAAAATGTTTATAAACACAGTGGTATATACAAAGGCATTGGTACATTACAAAGCTTAGGCATACATTACATTTCATAGGATTTAGCATTTGAATATGAAAAATCCAAGTGCAAACAGTTTTGGATATTCCTGATAAAATATATCAAAGACACTATTAATTATAAAGTCACACACACAAATGTCACACAAAATGCTAGTGTCTAACAACAATGGATATTCATACAAAGTATGTACAAGGACACTCTTATTCTGTAAAGTCTCACCAGAAGTCCTAGTGTAAGATGGCTATGGATAATCATTCAACATATGTACAGGACATTAGTCCGCTGTATAGCCACATTAACTTTATTATCATTAAGAAGACGCAAGATTATACTCATGAGAAGACAGATGTCGAGGTGCATCATCTTAACACCTGGTCTGAGTTCTCAGGCCACAAACTGCATTATTTATCAATCTAACACATCCTCAGAAACATACAATGATACAAGACATTTCACATGTATATGCTAACAGAAACTAAAGCAATTAAAGCACCTTCCACATCTAAATTCTAGTCATAAACTTTAGCCTTAAAACAATGGGCATGAAATCTACATCCAGCCGCCCTTGGGCCAAATTCTAACATGAAAGGATACAACATGCTGCAGTGGGCCAGTATTGTGCAATGTTGTCAAATATTTTGCAGTTCCACATTTCACAGTGTTTTCTTACATTTAAAAACACAAGCCTGTATTTTACATGTATTTATACAGTTGATAGAATTATATACTAAACTCTATTTGACCAGGCTGGCAGCCTTCGCCCATCTCTCCCCACTCGACACACACTGGTATAATTTTTCTCTATTTCCTTATGTTTTAGCTCAGGATCATGGCACTATATGATCAGGGCTCTTCATATTTATAAGGAACCTCTCAGATAATTGAAACCCTGGTTTCATATTTTTTTAATTGCATCTCACTTCCAGTGGCCTTGGGAACAAAACAAAAATGATTCAATTTGCTACATTACTTCATGTTATAGGACAGGAAATCATTAATTTACTTAATATATTTTCATTTAAAGAAGATGAGAATAACTTGGAATTTGGAAAATAGATTTCCCTTGTACTGAGAAAAAAAACAACTAATGTAGAACGTATTTTTCAAAAGAAATCAAGGGGTTCAGGAGAGTATTGATGTTTATGTCACTTAATTAAATCACAGGCTGCAGGACTGTGGTTTACTGAATAAATGGATTAAACTGATTAACTGGTAAAGGATAAAAGAACTTAAAGAATACATAATTATCAGTTCTGGGGCAGATTAATGGAAGAATCTAGTGAGAAAAAAAACATAGGTGTGTGCTGTGTGAGTCACAGTGTACAACTTAAGAGCAAAATGCAAGAGTTAGAAATATTTAAAGCTGAGACTTTGGAAATTTTCTGAAAACAGATAATAAGAGTAATAAATGTTACAAAAATAAACACAAAAGGGCAGGTGACCATACAGCAAAAAAAATGGTTCCTACTAACAAGCAAGCGGGCAGAAACCACACCTTAACCCTGATTTAAAACATTAAGAGCACAAAAAAAAACTAGCAATCACATATGTACAATAAGTGGCGCAAAAGCCATTTCATCACGTTTGAAATTAAAAAGGCACAGCAGCAGAGTATTAACTTTATTGAAACAAATTGAAACCTAAAGTGTTTGTGAGTAGAAATCAAGTATATGTACAATATATTGTCTCTCACAAATGTAAACAAGGGTATATAGAACAGGTCAGAGTGGCTTATTGCATGCTGAGGGTGGCCTAATGGTTAAGGTGTTTGCTTTACAAACACAAGGTGCAGGGTTTCATAGGTTGATAGGTTAGTGCTAAGCTAACTGCCCTTGTGAGCCATTTTAAGCCTAGCCAATTATCCCTTGTGAGACTCAAACCCTGCACCTTGTGTTTGTAAGGCAAACACCTTAACCATTAGGCCACCCTGCCAACCCTTTGACTCTCACAAGGGGTAATTGGCTAGGCTTAAAATGGCTTCCAAGGGCAGTTAGCTTAGTATGAACTGCGGAAGCTATGAATGAAAACCAAATAGAGTTTTGGTCAGAAAGGCTATGGGTTCATGACATAATTACATTTAAACTAGATACTACAGCAAAATGTGATATAATGTCTGAGTCTACATATAGGGTTCATGACATAATTACATTTAAACTAGATACTACAGCAAAATGGGGTATAATGTCTGAGTCTACATATAAAATGATGTGATTAAGCTGTAAGCTGATTAAGTCTGCATGCATATGCCATTGAGGTGTTTTTGCAATCCATAATTCAGTATCTGTGTGGTATGCACATCCATTGATAAATGTGATACTTTGCCTCTCATATCAGAGTTGCAGTCTATGAATTTGACCCCAGCCATCCCTTCAGCAGTTTGTCCAAGTATGCACAGCAACCAAAATGAAACACTTCCAACACCATTTCCTTCAGCAACATGTTCAAGTATGCACAAGCACCAAAACAAAACATCTCCTTCACCAATCCCTTCAGCAGTATGTACAAGTATGCACAAGCACCAAAACAAAACATCTCCTTCACCAATCCCTTCAGCAGTATGTATAAGTATGCACAAGCACCAAAACAAAACATCTCCTTCACCAATCCCTTCAGCAGTATGTACAAGTATGCACAAGCACCAAAACAAAACATCTCCTTCACCAATCCCTTCAGCAGTATGTACAAGTATGCACAAGCACCAAAACAAAACATCTCCTTCACCAATCCCTTCAGCAGTATGTACAAGTATGCACAAGCACCAAAACAAAACATCTCCTTCACCAATCCCTTCAGCAGTATGTACAAGTATGCACAAGCACCAAAACAAAACATCTCCTTCACCAATCCCTTCAGCAGTATGTACAAGTATGCACAAGCACCAAAACAAAACATCTCCTTCACCAATCCCTTCAGCAGTATGTACAAGTATGCACAAGCACCAAAACAAAACATCTCCTTCACCAATCCCTTCAGCAGTATGTACAAGTATGCACAAGCACCAAAACAAAACATCTCCTTCACCAATCCCTTCAGCAGTATGTACAAGTATGCACAAGCACCAAAACAAAACATCTCCTTCACCAATCCCTTCAGCAGTATGTACAAGTATGCACAAGCACCAAAACAAAACATCTCCTTCACCAATCCCTTCAGCAGTATGTACAAGTATGCACAAGCACCAAGATGAATCACTTTTCCCACCGATTCCTTCAGGAATATGTCCAAGAAGAGTTATGGTGATTTGTCTGAAGACTTAAGTTTCTTGCAGGAAGAATACCACATAAAATATACACCTCATTCAGTTCCTAGGGTTCATGCTCCATGTAGGGGAACATTATACTTATGGCTAAAACTGAGCAGGGATTAAAGTCCATGGAGTTACTAGTGGGAACAGTCAAGTCAACAGAAGTTACAGACAAACTTAGTACTATAGTGACAAGGCATCAAAGAGGACAATTTCAGAACTTGTACTGATCTACAATATCTTAAAGACTGGCACAGTATGGGACATTACCCTTTTGCAGACTAATGAAGAAGTTAATGATGTCTGATTATTTTCACTACATATCCTAGATCACATCACAGTGAATTACAAACCCTGTACATTCAACAGACCATATGTGCATGTGACTGAAAAATTAAAAATCACCACAAATGCCATAACTAATATGTGATGGATAGGATTTAAATCTTACCACCTGTCACCTATTGATATCTCACAGCATGAAATTTAAATCTGAACCACTGATGGCAGTTTGTGTGTGACAGTCATGAGTTACAGTCTCAAGTTGCAGCTCTGCAACTGAATATCATGTCAGAAAACTCCCCATGGGAGTAGGACAACTGTGCACTGCTGCCTCTCATTATTACTAATATCTGCCACACTAAAATAAGTTTTGCATTAAAGAGATGTAAAGTGGAGAAGTAAGCATCCTATTCATGGAATTTCATTCATCTCAGACAGAGTCTACTGACTTACAATGCAGGCTTTCCCACCACTAACTGTGACTTGACCTAGGCTACTCTGCATTTACATTTACATGCACAAAAGGTTTGGTAAGCAAGTAATGATTCCTACCTAGTGTCAACAGCCCTGCCCTGGTTGGTAATTTAATCTATAATCCAGGAATACAATTACTGTTTGTACTTAAACTAAGTGTGCCATAATATAATCATGCGGTAGCTATGGTCAAATCACAAACTTTCAAACTAGGTGCATCAAAACATAATCATGTGGTATCTATTGCTAAAACATAGGTTCATAGGTAGCTACTAGGCTATTGGCCCTAGGGTCTATATAAGCCTAGCCAAAAAGGTACCCTGGCTTTTTCCACCCAAGAAAATTATTTTCCTCTGCCCATGTCAAGCAGAGCCACAGAAGTGATCCCCAGGGTGAATTTCCTGTCTCCCATCCAATCATCAAGATATTTCTTGAAGAGTGCTAATGAGGAGCTTTGTTTGATATAGATAGGTAGTTTGTTCCAGAGTATGGGAAGTCTCTGGGACAGGAATCTATCCCTCCAGCAAGTTCTGTTTATTGTGGTGACAAGGTTTAGATCCCTAGAGCATGTAGCTTGGATGGATTGGGATTTCTTTAAGTGGAGCATGTCCAACAGCTCTGGGTTTGCCATAGCTTTGTATGATAGGCAGAGATCGCCTCTAGGTAGGCGATATGCGATGGAGTAAATCTGGGGTTTTTTAAGAAGGTCTGGGTAGGACATCTGTTTGAGGCCAGTAATCCTCTTTGAGAGGTATTTCTGTGGCTTTTCTAGTTGTTGTAGATGTCTTGGTGAGGTACCTACCAAAAGGGGCATTGTACTCTATAATGGGTCTAATGAGTGATGAGTAGAGGGGAACAATTTTGTGATGAGGTGTTCCACATAGAAGGATTTCTTGACTACTGTGGCAATGTGATTATCAAAGGAGAGACTACTGTCCACCTGTGTCCCAAGATCTCTTATCACACTTTTGGTGTTAAGTAGACTACCTCCTATGTGGTAGTTCATGGGTACAGAGTTTTTACCAAAAGGGATGACAATGCACTTTTTGGCATTGAGCTTGAGGCCATGACTTTGACACCCGCAGCTGTCTCAGTGAGGTCCTTTTGTAGGATGTCCACATTGTTAGAAGTTTCAGTTATGGCTCCTAGTTTGCAGTCATCTGCGAACTTCATTAACCAAAGACCTTCTGTGTTAGCCTGTACTTCAGAGAAGTAGATACCAAACAGGAGAGGACCCAGGACTGAACCCTGTGGTACTCCACTTGTCATGTACACTTTAATGGGTGGATGACAGATTTTGACAAGTGGATGACACCAAATAATATTTTGCCACTAGTGTTAATACCCTTATACTAGTAAGTAGACCACTATCCACAAACTCTTAAGGTAAATGAGATATTTTAGTTATAAGCAGTAAGCAATTCACTTTGAAAATTAAGTGTATAACAGAAAAAAAAGGAAAAGCATTTGCACAAAACACAAAATAAAAAGTTCAAGCAAACAAAATGTATTTAGGAAAATACTAGCTGAAAACTGCTGGTCCTACTATGACAAAAAGCTAATAATTTACTGTAATACATATGCTCTGACACTTAAACCCATAACAAATGCAGAAAGCTCACAAATACTAAATTCAAAAAGTGATTTCTCAGTCAAAAAATAATGCTCACTGCCCAGCTCAGAATCAAGACAAAGACTGATAGAAGTTTAGGCAGCTGCAATTTGAAATTAGAAAAGTAACTGTACTTGTAAGATATTCAAATGTGTTCCAGGGAAAAATGTTATGCTAGAAAAATAGAATTAATGCAGACTGTTTTAAAAATATCTTCCATTATTCCAAAAGTTCCAAGTTTTCATTTCCTATCAGCTTCAGAATAAATATGTAAATCTCCCTGAGAGATGCTTAGGTCCATTTGAAAAACTGATAAATTAGATTGTTTGAAAACAGTTTCATTTCCAAAACTATGCTAGAGTTGAAAGGAAAATAACAACGTGATTGCTGTACATATTTATACATTTAAATGTTACATGTTTTACTGGAAAGATAATTAGGTTTTAACAGCTTTTTATATGTTTTTTTTTCTTCTGAAAAAAAAACACAAGTTAGATCAGTACAGGTTCTTGACAGCAAATACAGGTATACTTAACAATTTTCTTCATACTGATCACTGCTGCAGTAAAGTACAGTTGTGTAAAATCTTACCATAATGGTAAATGTCTTTGTCTTCAGTGCTCCAGTATTCTTAAACATATGTGAATTCTCTGCCATGGAGGCCTGATGTCCAGCCAGTCATCCAAAGACTCCTGAATTTAAAAAGTATGCTGAACGTCACCATACGCTCACTGCGTAATATAACGTAGGGCATAAAGGTGATGTTCAGGCCTACCAAAGTCAGAACTGATTGCCAGTCCAAGGAACTCAAGAGGTACTTCCAGTAAGGTAAAAAACTAGGTGGTTTGATGGAGGAAACAAATTATGCAGCTGTGAAAGCAAGGACATCTACCTTTATGGCAAGATATTACACAACTGTACTATGTCCTTACACTCACTGCTGCAGTATTATTAAACATATGGGAGAGTGCCAAAGCTCAAGAGGAAACTTGGGAGAAGGAAGGGGTAGAACAGTACCCTAAAAAGCCATGAAGAACTGAACTAGCAAAACCAGCCCTAGCTCTAGATATACCATCCAACTTATAGTGCTTGGTAAAGGTATGCACAGATGTCCATGTAACTGCTTCTAGAATAAAATTAGTGTCTAAGCCTTTGAAAAAAGCACCAGGAGAAGCCACAGCTCTAGTAGAATGTGCCTTAATTGGAAAAGGAAGGCTTTTGCCATGAAATGAGTAACAAAAGGACATAGGCTTAGAAATCCAAGAAGAATTGGTTGCTTGGATAAAGCAAGTCCCAAAGATCTTAGATGAAAAGAAACAAATAACTGATTAGAATTTCTAATAGCCTTGGTCATAGCCAAATATACCCTAAGTTGCCTATGCAAGTCCAAAGTATGTAGCACCATCTCTCTGATAGTTTGCAGAGAGGGTAAAAAAGTAGGAAGATTAATAGACTGGTTAAGTTATAGCTCATTAACCACCATCATCATAAAAGAAGGATTAGTATGCAAGGGCACCGCCCTCATGAAAATCTAAAAAGGAGGAGGACAAGCCACAAGGGCCTGCAACTGAGACACCCATCAGGCAGAAACGCTAACAAAAGAATAGTCTTCCAGGAGCAATGTTGCAAGGAAGTTGAAGCAGCAGACTCAAAAGAAGCCTTAGTCAACTTCTCCACAACAAAATTAGGATCCCAGGGAGGTGGAACAGACTTCCTAGGAGGTATAATATTAAGGATACCTTTAAGAAATTGTTTCATCTCAAATCAAGAAGCTAAAAGAGGAGAAAAAGGTAGTCAAGCAGAGATAGCTGATAGGTGGACTTTAATAGAATAGGCCAAACCAGCATTGAGGAAGTCACACGTATAAGAGAGAGCAAAAGGCGCATCCATAGTAAGTGGGTCTAGGTTAGGAGACATCAAAAAGAAAACATCTTCCATTTGGATAAGTAGGACTTCCTAGTTGTAGGTTTTCTGGCCTCCTGCAGGACTTGAAGCACATCCTCAGAAAAATGGTGTCTATGAGGAATCAAAATCCTATCACCCACAGTGCCAGTTGGAGCATGGACAGGTGGGTATGGATAAGAGATCACTTATCTTGTGTGATTAGATCCACCCTGTGATGTAACTTGTGATGATTGCCCCTGGGTAGATGCAGGAGAAGAGGGAACCTGTGCTGTCACAGCCAAAAGGCAGTTAACAACAAGATTTTGAGAGCATCCTGTTGAATTATGAACAGGATTTTCAGGATGAGAGGAAGGGGAGTCGATGCATAAAGAAACATCCCCTTAAAAGAGAATGAGAGGGTGCCCACCTTCCATACTATAGGACCTGGGACTCTGGCACAAAAGAGAGGAAGTTGTCTGTTCAGAGGGAAGGGCAAAAAAAATCACAAGAGGAGTACCCCACTGGTGGATAATGTCCAGAAATATGTCCCAGTGAATCAACCATTCATGGGACTGAGTTAAGGACCTGCTCAGAGTGTCTGCCATAATGTTCTGACAGGAACGGATATAAACTCCCTAAAAAGTCACTTGACACTTGACAGCAAGTTCTCATACCAGAAGTACCAATCAGGAAAGATAAGATCTCATTCCTCCTTGCTTGTTGATATACTACATCACTGCGGTATAGTCTGTGAACACCTTGAGAGGCCCTGCAGGAAAAAAAAGAGACTGAAAGGCCTGAAGAGCCAGCAGAAGAGCTCTCATCTCTTTGACAATGATGTACTCCTGCTGACAAGGTGACCACACCCCCTGTACCTTTAAGGAGCCAAATGTCACCCCCAATCCCATGTCTGAGGCATCTATGAGCAATTCCTGAGACGGAAGAGGAGAATAAAAAGGGATCCCTGGATTTAGAGACGACTGCTGAATCCACTGGAGAAGTTCCTGTCTGAGACAAGGAAGAAGAGGAACTACAAATTCTAGAGGATGAATATGTTGAAACCACACTAACTTCAGAAACCACTTAAACTTTCTCATATGAGGTTTGGCCAGAGGGAGCATCAGAATGGTAGATGCTATGAAAGCCCGAGCTCTCAGAAATACCCAGGTGGTAATGGAAGGCAGAAGAAGAGTGTGATAGAATGAAATGAGAGTTAAGGCCTTTGGAGGGGGCAGGAATGAAAGCAATTTCACGGCCTGAACCCTGCAACCCAGAAAAACATGATCCTGAGAAGTAGTCAGAGAAGACTTTTTGAAATTTATAGTGAGCCCACGGATCTGAAGAAAGGATATGGTAAAAAGAAGATTTTTTGCAAAAGGGTCTGTGGACAGGACACCTGAATCAACACGTCATCCAAGTAAGAAAATATTTGGATCCCTTGAAGTCTGCAAAAAGCAATAAAAGGAGCAAGGCATTTGGTAAGCACCCTTGGGGCAGTAGAAAGGCTAAAGGACAAAGCAGAGAACTGAAACTGCCAGGAAGCAACAGAGAAATGCAAAAACATCCTGAAAAGAGGATGGATCAGAATATGGAGATAAGCGTTCTTGAGATCCAGAGACACCATATAGGCCTGAGGGAGCAAGACAGGAAACAGAATCATAAGGGACAACATCCAAAAGGAAGGCACCTTTAGAAAAGTGTTTAGATGAGAGAGGACTAGAATAAGTCTTCAAGTGCCCTCTTTACTGGGCCCTAGAAACATTCTGTAGTAGAGCCCTTTCCCCCTTTGAGACACAGGCACTTCTTGAATAATGCCCTGAGACAAGAGATCTTGTAGAACATGTGATGAACAGGGAAGATGTTTCCAAGGAGGGTGAGGAATGCCCATAAAAGGAGGATGGGATTTCCACACCATGGAGTACCCTTGATAAATGATTGACAAAACCAAAGAATCCTGAGTGATCTGAAGCCAAACCTGAAGAGAAAGACAAAGAGAATGGTGAAGAGAAAGAGGAATGTGGCTGGGAAGAGATGGATAATCACACAGTGCCTGGTTTGTCCAGAAAGGAAGGCTTCAGAGTCCCCAAAAATTGAGTAGTCTTAGCAGGAAGAGCCCGTTTGCTACTCTTCTTACCTTTAGTAGAAGGACAGGATTGCCTACAAACAAAGGCAGACTTAGTTTCTCTGAAATTTAGGTACAACAGAAACAAACACGTTTAAGCTCCTGTAAGGCCTCACCGTTATCCTGAAGGGACTTAAACAAGCCAGCAGCAGCGTCTGCAAACAAAAGTTTAGAATACAGAGGAGCGTACGTCAACTTAGTTTTAATATAATCAAGTAGAGGTTTTATCCTAAGCCAAGAATACCTCCTCATAACTCAACCAAAACAGCAGCCCTGGAAGAGGCACCCATCGCATCATAACAACATTTAAAAGAAAGATAAATGACTTGCGATGAAGTCCCTAACAAGGAAAGAATATAAGTTTTACTCTCGAAGTCTGCAAAATCAGAACTAAGTTGACAGGTTTGCGAAAGAAGAGCCAACACATACCTAGACATATGGGCCTAATAATTAATAGCCCTAAAAGTTAGGATAGCAGAAGTGTAAACCTTTTTGCCCAGCCAGTCCATAGTTCTGCTGTCCTTGTCAGAAGGCAATACCTTGCATAAAGAAAGCAATAGGGATGGCTTATCAGAGGCTACAGACACTACCGAGGGGTCAGCAGCAGGACATTTATATAAAAACTAACAATCTCAGGAACCCTATAAAACCTATTGGGCTTCTTGGGAGCAGGAGGTAGAGAATCAAGCGTATCGTTAATAGCACAACAGGTAGTATGCTTGCTCTTGATGGAGAAGGCTGTGGGTTCTACTCCCACAGTAAGAAGATGCACTGCTGATATTGTATTGTGTTGTAAAGGGGGGTGGATGCTGCACTCTTTTTCTATGCACCTTTAGCAAATACACCCCAGGGATCACTTCTGTGTCTCGGCTCGACAGAGGCACAGGAAAATAACTTTCTTGGGTGGCGTAAGCCAGGGAACCTTGTTGGCTAGGCTTACATAGGCCCTTGGGCTGATAGCCTAGTACCTACCTATGAGCCTATGAACCTATGAGAGGCATTAGAAAAAGCATCCAGTAAATCAGCCAACACAGGATGAATTGCCGCAGGTTTAGGAGTGTCCAACTGCAACAACTCATAGCACCTCTTATGGATATCAGAGACCTGAGTACAAAACCACTTAAAAGAAATCAGTCTTCCTTGAGAGTGAGTCCCCAAAGGAAATTTCCTCCAAAGGAATATCAGGACCAATAGATTTTTCTTCCACTGACCCACAGTCCAAAGGAGAAAGAGTTTGAATAGAATATGTTAGGGATTCGTCAGCAGAATCTAACTGATCCTCAGAAGAATCCTGGTCTCTAGGCCTTTTAAGAGGAGTAGAGGACCAAGGAGGAGGAGGAACTGAAACCCCATGAGGAGGCTTTAAGGACATTAAGGTAGAAAATAACCCCTGAGTAAAAGCCTGCCACTCACTTTGTGGATCCCTAGAAGCAAAAGAAACGCATTTAAGTTTTTGTTTCCTTTTGCAGGGAACATCCTGAGAAGGCTCAGATCCAGGAGAACAATCAAGAACCATAGCAGAAACTTCTTCCCTGACAAAAAACTAAGGAACTCCCCAAGGCACCTCAGAAAAAAAATCAACCATGGTTCCCTCTGAACATCAGAGATGGATGCCTGCAAAGCCTCTTCACATGTGCTGTCAGTCAAATCCTCACTGGCCTCCAACATGGTCACAACAGAGAAATCCAACGGCACAGCCAAGAGAGCATCTGGGTTCTTAATGATCTCATGAGAAACACCTGGCCAAGACTGGACAGAAGACAATTCCAGTTGTACCTTTTTCACCTTCTTCCTCCCTAACAGCTGACCCTCAGGGAGGGAGATTCCTTCCATAGTATCTTTAGTGAGTAGCTTAAAACGCTAGTTCTCAAGATGCAAGGAAAGTGAAGAAAGTCTACTGCGAAGGGTTTTTGGAACAAATGCCTGACAAACAGAACAAAATGTATTGTCACAAGAAGCACATAGGCAGGTATGTACCTCTCAAGACATCTGCAACAACTGGAAAGGCCGCAGAAATACCTCACTAAAAGAATCACAGGCCTAAAGCAGATGCCCTGTGCTGACCACCTTAAAAAACTCCAGCTATACTCTGTTGCATATTGTCCACTCTGAGGTGATCTCTGCTTAACATATAAGGCAATGTCAAACCCAGAGCTGTTGGACATGCTACACTTAAGGAAATCCCAATCCCTCAGAGCCACATGCTCCAGGGTTCTAAACCTTGTCATCACAATAAACAAAACATGCTGGAGGGATTGGTTCCTGACCCAGAGACTCCCCAGACTCTGGAATAGGCTGCCCATACATGTCAAGCAGAGAACCTCTTTGGCCCTCTTCAAAAGGAACCTTGATGATTGGATGGGAGAAAGGAAATTCACCCCGGAGATCACATCAGTCACCCTGCTAGACAGGGGTACAGGGAAGTAAATAGTGTGGGAAGAAATAGCCAGGGAATTGTTATGGCTAGGCTTGTATAGGCCCTAGGGCCAATAGCCTAGTACCAAACTATGAACCTATGAACCTATGAACTAAAAAAGACACTTAATTGTGGCAGTTTCTATGTGGAATCTGTCTCCCACACTGGCATTTACCCTTCCGGGGTGACATTAACCCAAGGAACACAAAAGCAAGAAAAAAACAAAATCTTCAACAGGGCATTTATCTTGCAAAAATAGCAATCAGATGTAGGAAGTCAGTGGAGAATGAAAATGCATTCAATTGGCAGAAAATGGGCACAGGTAAACAGACAGATGGTGTAAAAGATCTGTTCAGACTGGTGGAAAATAAGTTCTGATTTTGGTAGGCCCGAACGTCACCTTTATGACATACATTATGCAGAGAGTGTATGGTGATGTTTGGCATACATTTTAAATTTAGGAGTCTTAGGAAGACTGTCTGGACATCAGTCTTCCACAGCAGGGAATGCCCATATGTTTAAGAATACTGCAGCAGTGAATGTAAGGACATCTATAACAATATGAGTTATCCTGCCAAGGATATAATGGCCAGCCATCTTCTAAAGCTTCAGGGCAGCTTCCATGCATCCAGACTATCAAGCAGCTTAAGCTAAGCTGATGAAAAGACAGGTTTGGGCATGATACCCTTCAGAGCTTTTCTGACACCAAGGATTACACTTCTCTGAAGCTTTTGAAGATCAATGATCATCTTGTGCTTTGCTTTGCTGGGCAGATATATTCCCTTTGGTGGAAAAAAAACTTCCATTTTCTTAAATTCTGTTAATGTATTATTATTTTCCTCTTCAGGAGAGTTACTTTAAAGCTGAGTGTTGTTACTTAACAGACTATTTAAAGACTGTAATGTTCTTTTAAATAGAGCAGTCTTTTCTTTCTGTCAATTTAAAAGTAGTGTAAACTAACTGAAAACATATTTTCTTTTGAGAAATTGCATTTACTTTCCATTGTGGGGCTGCTATAGTGTATCAGAGCCCTTTTTACTGTGTTTTTTTCGGCCAAAAAGTAATTTATAGTGGACTGGTAGTTTGACCTGTATTTGTTGTTTGCCTTTTGTATCGGAAATTTTCACCATTTTCAGCTTGAGCATGGAACTGACTACTGGTCCCATGATCAGTCCTTCTTCTGGTCACAAAAAGAAAAATTTAAGTAAACAACTTTTGCCACCACAGCAGGCTAGCAATTTGGCTCAGCCACAGGAGAGAGACTTTGATGTGGCCACATGATGCATCTCAGACCACCCATCTTTTACCCTAGATCCCTCTGGCATAGCATTTATTGCCACTATGGAACAGGCGGTTAGCCACATCCTCTGCCACTGTTGGACTCCTCTCAGTGGGCAAGGGACAGCCACTCTTGTTGGTCCTGGGAGAAGGAAGAAAGTAAAATTCCCTGTTATGAGAGAATGCTATGCCCATCCCCAGGAAACCAGCTCCTGCCATTAATATCACTGCTGGCCCCATTTTTCCTGTCAAAAAGAAAGAGAAAACCAAACATGGATCTATCGCTCCTCAAATTTCTTTGGATATGAGTAGTTTACTGGGACTGGCCCAAGGTTTAATTCAGGCTATTGGTCCTTCCTGTTAAGTAGTTTCTTGTAAAATAATGAGGGATTCCTCTTTTACTGAAGAGATTTAGGATTCTGAATCTGAACAGGAAAATGCAGAGATGAATTAATGGTTTTGTCCTCTGATTTTTGGCTCAGACTCAGAGGAGAGCTCAGTTTCATATTGTTTCGGTGAGGGTTTCTCTTTCTCTTTTTCTGAGCTATTTTTAGAATGACCCAGTGTTTTAAGTGGGAGAACAGTAAGCTTGCTCAGCCTATTAGAAAATATTATGAATTGTTACAGAAGGATTTTCCAGAACTTGCATCCATTCCTCCTGTCCTATCTGCTTCAGAAGATATGTGTCTTACTGCCTAAAAAGGCAGATAGGATGTATAAAGTTCCTCAGTCTTTTACATTTTTGTACACTATTCCCTAACCTGATCCAGGTGTTACGCACTTAGTTAATTCTAATCCTAGTCTTTCTGATAAGGACAGGAAAATTATGGATTGGTACTGGGAAAAAGTGCATTCTTCTGCAATTTTGATTTTCAGAATCTTGAATTGTCAGGCTCATATGTTAAAGTCTGTTCTAACAAATTGTGAATGTATGATAAAAGTTGTATCTACCATTTGCTCTTATGAAGAAAAATCTGCTTTAAATAACTTAATTTATTCTATTGTAAAGTCACTGCTCATTCTTTATAGTGCATATGACACTATTGATACTTCTTCCAGAGCTATGGCACCGGAGCCGTTTTAACAATGTTTGCTTGGCTACAGTCTCAGAACATTCCAGATGATGTAAACAAATGAGATTTTAAATTTTCCCTTGGATAGAGATTTAGTATTTGGCCCCTCTGCAGCAGAGGTAGTCAAAAAATGTGATGAAAGAGGCAAGCTGATACATTGAATCTCTTAGATTTTTAATCCTTCCTTTTCCAAATTGTCCCAAGGGAGTGTCTTTGTCTTCATCCATTTTTTGGCAAAAAACAGAATGAACATTGTCAATCTAATTCAGGTAAACCGATGTTAAGAAGAAATGGCAAAAGGGTTAAAAAAAGCCTTAAACCTCCCAAAACCATGAATAATCCAACAAGTTTAAAAAATTATTAAATAAACTTTGTGTCCCACTCCCACTCTGGCCCTTTTATCTTCCAGAAAGTTTGAATTTCAGTTTTTCAATTTGTCAACAGATTTTTTTCAGACAAATTAGTTCTGAAAACTAATAATCAAGGTTACAGATGCCAGTGGGAGGAAAATACTCCTCTCCAGTGGGTCATCCCTCATCCTCCACACCAGTCTGTTGTTTTTACTTATGCTTGCTCTCCTTAGAAGTGATAGAACCAATTTCTTCTTCCCAGATGGGGGAGGTAATTTTTTTTTAAGGATGTCCCTAGTGCCAAAGAAAGAAAAGGGTTGAAGAGCATTTCTTGATTTTTCTTTTCTAGAGCTGTTTTGTGATAGTGCCCAAATTTAACATTTTATCATTTCACAAACTTGTACCTCTTCTTCCACCTTCAAGTTTCCTGGTAACATTAAACCTAAAAGATGCATAACATCACATCTCTATTCATCTGTACTTCAGATGATTTTTAAGGTGTTGTGAATCTGGACCACATCATTAGTTCACTGCATTACCCATTGAACTATCCATTGCACCAAGAATGTTTACAAGGTGTCTAGCTCAAGTTATAGCTCATTAAAGGCTATGGGGTATCAGACTACTTGTTTACCTTTGCAGAGTTTTTTTCAATGTGTCAGGAAACTTCCTCTTGGGTGAGAGATCTCTTGCCTCTCTGGGATTCCAAGAGAAAATTCTAAAGTTTTTTTCTTGACTCTCTCATACAGGATTGTGTTCCTGGGATGTCAACTAGACACCAAAAAAGAGATTTTTATCTGCATCTATTTCTAAGGTTTTCCACTCAGACTTTGTTCACCGTGAGGGAATACATCAATATTTTGGATCTCATTGCATCCATGAATCTCATGATAACCCTGGAAAGACTTCATATGAGAAAGATACAGTGTTATATGAAATCTCCTTGGTCACAGGTATGAAAGCTTATTGGTACCAGCATCAATACCCTTTATCTTTTCAGATTCCCATACTGGGATATGTCAGAAGTGAAATTTTTTGGTGGAGACAACAGATAACCTTAAATCCATGACTCCCCTTTTCCCTCCCTGCTCTAAAGCTGTCAGTCACCACAGACACTTCTGACTTTGCTTAGAAAGTTTCTGGAGAAATAAAAGTGCAGAGGGTATGGGAAATTAAGCACAGATGCAAGTTTATAAACATCAAGGAGATGCTTGCCCTGATGAAAGCACTCAACATTCCGAACAATCATTGATGTCTGCAATCTCTTGAAGTGGTTAAAGGCAATACAGGCAAAGGGGAACCAGGTCATGCATCCTTTGCAGACTAGCCATGTTAGCCAGTGGTTTAGTTTCACAGCACATTCTCACTCTGCAGTCATCCTACATTCAGTCAGAGCAAAACTGTGATGCAGACAAGCTGATCAGAACCAGGGCTGACCTTCACAAATGGAAACTAGATAAGGGGATCTTCCAATATTTGATACATCTTTGAGGAATTCCTCAAGTAGACATCGTTGCCTCCTCTCTGCACAATCAACTGACAAATCTCTGTTCAAGGACTCCATGCAAGAAGACCTGGAACACAGATGCCTTTTCTTTCCTTTGGGCAGGCATGTTCCTTTATGCATTTCCACAATTTCTGCTAATATCTAGGATACTTTTGAAGATTCTGAAGGAATCCCCAGATCATTGAGATGACTTCCTTCTGGCCCAGGCACCTGTGCTTTTTTCTTCTTTTGGAAATAGCCAAGGACAATTACCACAAGCTTTCTCACAGATTGGGTCTACTCAGACAAGACCAGTTGTTAGTGATACATCCTGATATCAATCATATTCAACTGAATGCCTGGATGATAGGGTCTTAATTTTTTTTAGATATCTATTTTCTGAGGATGTGCAGCAGGTATTAATGAAGGCAAAAAAGTTTGTAACTATAAAATAACATATTAGCAAAGGGAAAGGGTATTCTATTTTGTGTCAACAGCATAACCAGCAGCCATTCAGGGCTAGATATCCTCTGGTTTTACAATATTTGTATGAGTTACTGTTCTATGGCTTTTCTTATTCCTCTATCAAGGTTCATTTATCAGCTATTTCAGCATGTCTGCCCATGTCAAAGTGTTTTTGAAAGGGATTTTGCAAATGAGACCTCCTAGAAAACTGGTGACCCCTCCACGGGATTTTAAT
This sequence comes from Protopterus annectens, assembly GCF_019279795.1. NCBI lineage: Eukaryota > Metazoa > Chordata > Ceratodontiformes > Protopteridae > Protopterus > Protopterus annectens. The sequence continues at coordinate 178,904,698 of NC_056736.1, forward strand.
TTTGTGTGAGAGAAGCTAACATTTGCTCCATTTGAACTATCTAGTCTATCCAACTTGAGGTGCTTAACATGGAAAACAGTTTTACCAATAGCTCTGACCTCTGCAAGAAGGGTATCTGAGTTGCAAGCTCTTATAGTGACCCAACCCTATCTCATTTTCTACAATACCTAAAGTTGTATCCGAGTTTACTTAAACCTGAACAATCCATCAGTCTATTTTTTTCCTGAACCTGAAAATGAGGAAGAAACGATACCCAATACCTTGGATGCCCACAGACCACTCCGGTATTATCTTGACAGAATTAAATCATTCAGATTTTCGGATCAATTGTTCATTTCTTATGAAAGGAAGAAGAAGGGGCAATGTGTGTCAAAACAGACCATTTCCAAATGATTATGTAACGCTATTACCTTTTCTTACACTCACTATAACAAATCTATTCCAGGCAGGGTCAAGGTCCACTCTACCAGTGCCTTGCCTTCATCTATAGCTTTTTGCAAAGGGTTGGATTCTAGAAGTATTCTAGAAGCTGACATTTGGTCCTTTTTTCATACTTTTACAAAGCACTATAAGCTTAATTCCTTCTCTAGGTCTAGTTTTAGCTTTGCTATGACCATCCTATTGGGGTTCCTGGATCCTTATTCTTCCATCTCCCAAAAATAGTTAGCTATAGTGATCTATCCATATAGTTAAGGCTACTGCAACAGTGAGCAATATGAAGGAAATAGTGCAGTTGTTTAAGCTGAATTTAGCATAACAATGTATGTTGTTTTTTATGCCAGGGTGTAGATATTTATTGTTTGCTATTCCTACCACTGTCCTTTCAGGGTTCAGCCTCCCTCTTTCTGCTGGCAGAATAGTTCTGAAGGGTTTCTTGCCAAAACATGTTTTATTGTCAGCTCAGCTTGAGCTGCTTGACAGTTTGCACATATACAAAGCGTAGAAAGCTTGCTTGCCATTATATCCTTGGCACAATATAAACCATATAGCTAAGGCTATTGCAGCAGTGAGCATTTGAACATTTCTTGTTATGGTAAGTTCAGCTTACAGAACTGTAGTATATGTTTTGAAATCATAGTACCATGAATATTCCAGCATGATCTCATGCTGATGGGGGGGGGGGTGAGCTGTCAGCATTACTAACTACATTGTCAATGAGGTGATTCTAAGCTGGAACAAAACAGGTGGCAGTTATAGGTGTTAGTGAAACTGAGATCTGGAAGTCTGAACCTCAACAATGAAAGTATCATGCAGATATCACTTATTTAAAACATATGTGACATTTGTTGACTGAGAATGACTGATAGCTCAGTGGTAACAAAATTCACATGACTGCAACCATTTAAAAAATAGGAAACCTTCTGTTATGATCTGTCAAAGTGGTTTCTTTATGCCAAAGTTGTCAGAGATCTCCATTCCACTGGGAAACATGCTGTAGCTTGATGCAGCACAGTTTTTATTGGTATATCAATCAGAGTTTTATCCTCATAAAAAGATACTGTGACTGAGGCATACAATACACAATTCTGATAATGAGCTGGGAACACTTAGCATATAGAAGGGCTGAACCAAAAACAAGTGCTCATCAAACATTCTTTAAGGCCAGAGCACTGTCTTACACATTTTTAACCAAGTTAGAAATTAAATTATTGAAAACAGAAACTGACTGTTTCCTAAAGAAAAGAAGAGTTATTGTCAATGCTTAACAAAGGTAAAGCATGGAATGTTCACATCTACAAAGGTTTAAAGGTCATTATCAACCATATTTTGCATACTTAATTTGAGAGAAAGTGTCATTGTATGAACATTTTACTTGACAGGTAAATATTTACAAAAGTAAATGGAAGACTTGTTCAAGATTTTTCTTTCTTTAACAATAATAATTAAAATAAAAGTATTTACAATATTTTTAAATACAGTCATTTCAGAAATTCACACTTGGTGCTTAAACAGAAATAACTTGTTTTTCCAATTATTTCTGATAATCGTGTTTACTTATATTTATCTAATAATAGTTTTAATTTAATCCAGTACCTGAAGCTATGTTTTTTTCTTCCATTCCTTGTTAAAGTAATAACATTATTTCTTTTTTTGCTTAAAATAGTGGCTATTTCACCAAACCCATTAATGCAAGGAGTAGATTTACTTTTCCACTTAATGATGATCATCTTCCTTGCTATTTCTAATAGTGTCCATATTAAGTGACACTATGAAGGATTTATAAATATAGGAATTGGACCATTCATTAACCTACCTTTACACTGTACGTTATTATGAGGAATGTACCTCATTTGAGGTCTTAAAAAGTTCATGTTCCTCGAAGTTCCACATTGAAAGGGTCTGACACACATTCTATGTTAGGAATTTTTTAACTGATATACATGATAAATATAAATGAATCATATTAATTCATTAAAAGATCTTTTTTAGAAGTAAAAACAGCATATCTTAACCATCCTATGACCTTCATAGGTGAAGTTGTTTGTAAGCCGTTAGTATGTGTTCCACATTATGCTGATTTAGTCCACATTATGAGGGCTGGAGTTCTTTATTTTGGGATGGAAGATTGAGCGGTATGTTAATTAATATCACAGACTCTCTCAGCATAAATCTATCCAATCACAGCATTTTACAAAAAGATTGAATAGGAGTAAAGATCATGACCTATATAGAGCTTCTCAAAGCTTTAGCTCTCCATTCATCTCCTACAGACTTCTGCATGGCAATGTATGATTAGTCTACAAGGTATCATCTGTTCCCACACTGATGGATTTGTTACACATCAGCAAGACAAATGGCACCAGAAATAGCTATTCTAAGGACCTAAGCTTTGTCTGTGATATGATATAAACAGGACATGTTGGAGTGCAGGTATGTGTTTCAAATATTACCCCTGCTCAGCAACAGGCTTCTCACCCAAGTAAAAAACAAAGGTAATTTCTAACCAATTTTAAATGTAACTTGGATGAGTAGATGAGAAATTGCAGATTTTGACACCTATGTCCCAAATTGACAGGAGCAGACTGTGAACACTTGATGAGTTGAGGCCTGTATAGTAACCATAAAGTTATATGAGGTATTGCTAAATCAGCAACATTTTGATAACATTTGGAAAAAGCTTGACTAGGCTTAAAATGGCTCTTGGATTGATAGTCTATTAACCATATATTTGGGTTTTCTTTTGGATGGTAATCTCGTCTGTAAATGAAATGTTGGCCATACTACTAGCAAATCAGTACACACTTTCCTCTTTGCTTTCTCTTCCTTAGTCGTCCCATTCTGCACTTTCTTTTCTACAAATAGCATTCAGTTTATTTCATTCTTACACTTCTGTCCTTCTCCTATATCTTGTCTCCTTCCTTCATAGTTCCCAGGCAGGCACTCTATGCCACTTTAATCCTTCATCTGTTTTCCACCCCTATCTTCCTCACATAAAAATATCAAACAGCATTCTGATCTTTTTGTATTTAAGTATCCCCTTTTGTTAAACCATACTAGTTCCACTCATTCCTTAGACATCTGTTCTTATTTGCTCTGTACTTCATTTTTTTCTTCCTCTAGACCTCTCTTCTAACAGCTTCATCTTTTGCAAAGGGCGAGATTGTTTCAAATCTTCACCTATACTCTCCACACCTCACAATATCACTTATCTTCATTAGCAAATTTTCAATTCTTGTAAATTTACCTTAGATAAATCCTTTCAGCAGCAGCTTCTCCCATCTCTTTTTCCTCTCCATTTACCCTGGGGCAAAATGTCATCATTCCCCTTAATATCTGACCAACATTGTCTGTTGCCACTTAACTTTGCCAGTATGGAGCCCACCATCTGTCTTTCCCTTTGTCCACATAAAACCCTTGCTTTCCTGTTCTTTTCTTTTGCCTTTATTAATAACAAAAGACATACCTTGTGCAACTTGCCTAACAATGTATATTCTAGTATTCAGAAATGTCTCACCTAGTTCAAAACATGAGATAGCACAATTATCCTGATTGCATG